>NW_025182512.1:1523-2571 GCF_004010195.1 Chiloscyllium plagiosum | reverse complement strand
GCCTTTCCTCATACGATCTTCCTTCCATACCAGGAAACATCCTGGTAAACCTCCTCTGCAACCGCCCCAGTGCGTCCACATCCTTCCTATAGTATGGCGACCAAAACTGCACACAATACTCCAGATGTGGCCGCACCAGAGTCTTATACAACTGCAACATGACCTCTGGACTCCGAAACTCAATTCCTCTACCAATAAAAGCCAGTACGCCATATGCCTTCTTCACAGCACTATTTACCTGGCTGGCAACATTCAGAGATCTGTGTACATGGACACCAACATGCCTCAGCTCATCCACCCTCCCAAGTATCCGACCATTAGCCCAGTACCCCATCTTCCTGTTACTCTTATCAAAGTGAATCACTTCACACTTCCCTACATTGAACTCCATTTGCCACCTTTCTGCCCAGCTCTGCAGCTTATCTTTATCCCGCTGTAACCTGCCGCATCCTTCCTCACTGTCAACAACTCCACCGACTTTCGTATCATCTGCAAACTTGCTCACCCAACGTTCTCGCCCCTCCTCCAGGTCATTTATAATAATGATAAACAGCGATGGTCCCAAAACAGTTCCTTGCAGAACACCGCTAGTAACTGCACTCCAAGATGAACCTTTACCATCAACTACTACCCTCTGTCTTCTTCCAGCCAGCCAATTCCTAACCCAAACCTCCAACGCACCCTCAATGCCATACCTCCGTATTTCTTGCAGTAGCCTACCATGGGGAACCTTATCAAACGCCTTACTAAAATCCATATACACCACATCTACCGCTTTACCCTCATCCACATCCTTAGTCACCTTCTCAAAGAATTGGGAGGCACGACCTGCCCTTCACAAAACCATGCTGACTAACCTTGATCACATTATTCCTATCCAGATGTTCATAAATCCTATCCCTTACAATTCTCTCCAAGACTTTGCCCACAACAGAAGTGAGACTCACCGGCCTATAGTTACTAGGGCTATCCCTACTCCCCTTTTTGAACAAGGGAACCACATTTGCTAACCTCCAGTCTTCTGGCACTACTCTTGTAGACAACGAGG
>NW_025182512.1:0-472 GCF_004010195.1 Chiloscyllium plagiosum | reverse complement strand
GAACTATGAAAGCAACCACCCCAATACACACAAACGAAGTTGCATCAAGACACTATTCAAAAGAGCCACCACACTGCAGCACATCAGAACTGCAAAAAGAGGAAGAGGAACACCTATACAAGGTATTCGCCAAAAACGGATATCCTCGCAATTTCATCAACAGAGTCCTAAGGGAAAGACAACAGAACGAGGACATGCCGCAACCCAAAGGACGAGCCATACTACCATACATCAAGAACATCTCTGAAATGACAGCCAGACTACTGCGACCACTAGGACTTATAACAGCACACAAATCAACAGCCACTCTCAGACAACAACTCAGACGAAGGACCCGATACCCAGCATGAGCAAAACTAATGTAGTGTACAAAATCTCATGCAAGGACTGCACAAAACACTATATAGGACAAACAGTAGGACAGCTAACGATCCGCATTCACGAACATCAACTAGCCACGAAAAGACACGAC
>NW_025182511.1:0-2571 GCF_004010195.1 Chiloscyllium plagiosum | reverse complement strand
CAACGGGACCTGTTTAGTTGTAACCCAGAACTCATTAGAAAGCTAAATAAGTGATTGTTTGAGTCTAGTAGTGAGGTATCTGCACCATGGATAGCCACAGATGACGTGCCAGAAGATTGAAGGTATGCAAATGTGAGTACCATTATTTTGGATAGTTGGTATGAAAATGCCAAGGAATGACACACTGGTGAACCAGACATCAGTGGTGGGCAACTTCTTGGACAGTATTCTGAGTGAGAGGAATTACTTGTATTTGGAAATGCAATGACTGATTAGTGGTAGTCAATATGGCTTTGTGCTTTGAAAATCGTGTCTCACTTTGATTTCCCTTTTGAATGTTTTAAAGAAATGATGAAGAAGATTGATGAAGGCACAGCAGTGCATGTTGGCTACTTGGCCCTCAGTAGGGTGTTCGACAATTTTCAACCGGGTAGTCTATTAGCAAAGTTAGATCATATGGAATCCGGTGACAGATGGATGTAATTAGCTAGAAGGTAAGAAACAGAGTTCGTGGTGGAGTGTTGTTGTTTGAAATGCAGGCCTATGGCCTGCATTCCGCCTCATGGATCCAATGGATTGTGTCATTTACGAAAATGACATTGGTTTGAATATAGTAGGAATGGTTAGTGAGTTTGCAGACAACATCCAAAATTGGTTCTGTAGTGGATGGCGAAAACGACAAATTCGGAGTGCAACGGGAACTTAATCAGATTGGTTGAGGGGCGAAGAGTAATAGATGAAGTTTAATTTAGGCAAGGGTAATATTTAACATTTTGTGAAGGCAAATCAGGCCAGCACATATTTGTAGGTTACTGAGAAAGGTTGTCAAAAACAGAGAGGCAAATATAATTCACAGAATCCCTGTAATGTGGAAAAAAATGCCATATTGTCCATCGTGACAACACTGGCTCTACAAAGAGCATCCCACCAGACACATGGGTAACCTATCCCAATAACTCTACATTCCCATAGCTAACCAACACATCATTGGATTCTGCAATACAATTTACGATGGCCAATCCACCAGACCAGTGGGTTTTTCGACTGTGGGATGGAACCCCTGAGCCACTGTTGCACCCCAATAACCAGATGAGAGTAACTCTATGTTCCACTTTCTCCGGGACTGTCACATCTGTTCAGTGGGGTACCTCTTAGATGACCTCTTCTGTTCCTCGAGGATTCATACATAATCCTCAAACTCTGATGAACAGGACATTCAGCTGTGTCTGACGTCTCCTGCACTTAAGCCCTCACCACTTTCTCTCTTTTCTCGACCATGTCGTCCATTAATATTGTATGAACAATACTTGCTGCTCTAAAAAAAAAACGAAATTCAGGCACTGGAGATCGGAAACAAAAGCTGTTCTGATGAAATTTCACCTCAAATTTCTTTCCACAGATGCTACGACTCCTGCTGAGTTTGATCATCAATTTCTGGAATATCTAATTTCCTGTTTATAACATGCACAAAATTGTCCCTCCAGTGCTGCCTTCGATATAAGACATGCTTCTCCTTGCTGCTTCTAAACTTGAGTGTTTGTGTAATCTGTGTGCCGTGTGCTCTGGTTACATAAATGCTAGATTCGGCGAGGTGTTTCCTGAGACCGTTCGTGATTTGAAGATAATTTCGCTGCCTCTTGTTTATGTTTCTCAAAAGGGATGCTATGATTCACCCTGGCTCTCACCTTACCCTGCTATAGTGGAGAAGGACAATAATCTCCACTCAATAAATTCCTCCCGGTGGCTGAGACTTCTGTAACCGGGGAGGGGGGGAGCAATTTCAAATCAGGTAAGCATGGTCTGGTGTCATGGCCTCCACTCCTCATCCAGCTGGAATAGGAATCCTGCTTGTTACCATCCCCACCCAGAATGAGCTCCATGCCCATGTTCACATTATGGGATTGGGAAGGGCAGCAATGTCCCCCTGCCTGTCACATGCAGAATCAATATCAGTGGCTATTCAGGGTAGCTCTGAACAGACTTTGCTTGTCCCAGTGCACTATGGGCTTTCAAAGATGGTACTAGTTTCTGGGATGCTGGTTAATTTCAGGATCTCAGCTGAGTGTGGAGTTGCTCTGGGAATGATGTGGAATAAGAATTGGGAGAAACACAACCTCATTCTTAGCGTGAGGGCTCGGACACCGAATAAAGTGGGGAGTTGTTGAGACCCAGTCAGCCTCACGGTGAGAATCATTCCCCAAATTCAACAAAACTGGCACTTTGCATAAAATAAGAACAACACATATGAATATTAGAACACGAAGCAGGAGTAGGCCATTTGGGCATTTGGATTTAGGAAGATCAGGGCTGACCATTTCATGGATTTAGCTCCACTTACCCGCCCCCTCATCATAAGCTTTGATTCCTTTCCCATACAAAATTCATCTCTCTTTGACGTTAAAACATTCAACAAGTTAAACTCAACTGCTTCACTCGGCAGGGAACTCCACAAATTAGCAACACTTTGGGTGAAGAAGTTTCTCCTCAACTCAGTCATAAATCTACTCTCCTTCATTTTCAGATCGTGACCCCAAGGTGTAACGTCACAAAACAGTGGAAAGAAACTCCCTG
>NW_025182510.1:1025-2571 GCF_004010195.1 Chiloscyllium plagiosum | reverse complement strand
TGGGTATCTCATATGCTCTAAATAAACCACCCGAAACCCCTCGATTAGATTCCAGTCTGTCCCTCACTCCTGGGTATCTGATATACTGTATGTAAACCACCCCGAAACCCTTGGTTAGATTTCAGTCTCTCCCTCACTCCTGGATATCACATATACTGTATGTAAACCACGCTGAACCCCTCGATTAGATTCCAGTCTGTCCCTCAATCTTGGGCATCTCATACGCTGTATCTAAACCACCCCTAACCCCCCGATTAGATTTCAGTCTCTCCCTCACTCCTGGTTATCTCATATGCTGTATCTAAACCACCCCCAACCCCTCGATTAGATTGCAGTCTCTCCCTCGCTCCTGGGTATCTCATATGCTGTATATAAACCACCCCGGAACCCTCGATTAGATTTCAGTCTCTCCCTCACTCCTGGGTATCTCATATGCTGTATGTAAACCACCGTGAAACCCTCGATTAGATTCCAGTCTCTCCCTCCCTCCAGGTTATCTCATATGCAGTATGCAAACCACCGTGAAACCCTCGATTAGGTTCCAGTCTCTCCCTCTCTCCTGGTTATCTCATATGCTGTATATAAACCACCCCGAACCCCTCGATTAGATTTCAGTCTCTCCCTCGCTCCTGATTATCTCATATGCTGTATATAAACCATCCCGAACCCCTCAATTAGGTTCCAGTCTTTCCCTCGCTCCTGGTTATCTCATATGCTGTGTATAAACCACCCTGAACCACTCGATTTAATTCCAGTCTGTCCCTCACTCTTGGGTATCTCATATGCTGTATGTAAAGCAGCCATAACCCCTCGATTAGATTCCAGTCTGTCCCCCATTCTTGGGTATCAAATATGCTGTATATAAACCACTCCGAACCCCTCGATTAGATTTCAGTCTCTCCCTCACTCCTGGGTATCTCATATGCTCTAAATGAACCACTCGGAACCCCTCGATTAGATTCCAGTCTCTCCCTCACTCTTGGTTATCTGATATTCTGTATGCAAACCACCCCGAACCCCTCGATTAGATTTCAGTCTCTCCCTCACACCTGGGTATCTCATATGCTGTATGTAAACCACCCTGAACCCCTCGATTAGATTCCAGTCTGTCCCTCACTCTTGGGCATCTCATATGCTGTGTGTAAACCACCCTGAACCCCTCGGTTAGATTACAGTCTCTCCCTCACTCCTGGGTGTCTCATATGCTGTATATAAACCACCCTGAACCCGTCGATTAGATTTCTGTCTCACCTTCACTGCTGGGTATCTCATATACTGTATGTAATCCACCCTGAACCCCTCGATTAGATTCCAGTCTCTCCCTCGCTCCTGGTTATCTCAAATGCTGTTTGTAAACCACCCCGAACCCCTCGATCAGATTCCAGTCTGTCCCTCACTCTTGGGCATCTCATACTCTGTATCTAAACCACCCCTACCCCCTCGATTAGATTTCAGTATCTCCCTCACTCTTGGGTATCACATATGCTTTATGTGAACCACCCTGAACCCCTCGATTAGATTCCAGTCTCTACCTCCCTCCAGGTTA
>NW_025182510.1:0-969 GCF_004010195.1 Chiloscyllium plagiosum | reverse complement strand
CTGTCCCTCACTCTTGGGTATCTCATATGCTGTATGTAAACCACCCATAACCCCTCAATTAGATTCCAGTCTGTCCCTCACTCCTGGGTATCTCATATGCTGAAAGTAAACCACTCCGAACCCCTCGATTAGATTTCAGTCTCTCCCTCACTCCTGGGTATATCATATGCTCTAAATAAACCACCCTGAACCCCTCGATTAGATTCCAATCTGTCCCTCACTCTTGGGTATCTGATATGCTGTTTGGAAACCACCCCGAAACCCTCGATTAGATTTCAGTCTCTCCCTCACTCCTGGGTATCACATATACTGTATGTAAAGCACCCTGAACCCCTCGATTAGATTCCAGTCTGTCCCTCACTCTTGGGCATCTCATACGCTGTATCTAAACCACCCCTAACCCCTCGATTAGATTTCAGTCTCTCCCTCACTCCTGGTTATCTCATATGCTGTATGTCAACCACCCCCAACCCCTCGATTAGATTGCAGTCTCTCCCTCGCTCCTGGTTATCTCATATGCTGTATGTAAACCACCCTGAACCCCTCGATTTAATTCCAGTCTGTCATTCACTCTTGGGTATCTCATATGCTGTATGTAAACCACCCATAACCCCTCGATTAGATTCCAGTCTGTCCCACACTCTTGGGCATCTCATATGCTGTATATAAACCACCCCCAACCCCTCGATTAGATTTCAGTATCTCCCTCACTCCTGGGTATCTCATATGCTGTATGTCAACCACCCTGAACCCATCGATTGGATTCCAATCTGTCCCTCACTCTTGGTCATCTCATATGCTGTATGTAAACCACCCTGAACCCCTCGGTTAGATTACAGTCTCTCCCTCACTCCTGGGTATCTCATATGCTATATACGAACCACCCTGAACCCCTCTATTAGATTCCAGTCTGTCCCTCACTCTTGGGTATCTGAGATGCTGTGTGTAAACCCTAAACCCCTCAATTCG
>NW_025182509.1:0-2571 GCF_004010195.1 Chiloscyllium plagiosum | reverse complement strand
GAGAGAGGGAGAGAGAGAGAGAGGCAGTGTGAGTGTGCGAGGGGGGAGACAGTGAGAGCGAGAGTGTGCATGCCCCATACCCACCTGCACAGGGCCTAGGCAGTGCACCGACAGCAGGGTCTCCCCGAGCTGCAGCAGCACGTTGGCGACAGGCAGCGCGTCCTCCCTGGGCTCCAACAAACGCAGCAGCAAGCCATAGCTCTCGATCACTTGGAACGGCTGCAGGACCCAGGTGGTGGCGCGGGATCACACAATGTCTGCATTAGTGAGTCCGGAACAACCGCTTTCACTAATCCCCACCCCCCCAACAAAACCGCCCCAACCACAACCCCTTACACGTTCAACAACAAACTACCCCCGTGTCTTTAAATCCAGCCTCCCTTTATAACTCCAACCCTCTGTACCCGGCAACAGCCCGGTGAATCTCAGCTGAACCCGCCCCAGGTTTATAGTAGCCGAGGGAGTGAGTCTTTGAGAAGATCTCCAGCTCAGGTCGATGGTAAGTCTGCGAGTTAGCTCGCTGAGCTGGAAGGTTCGTTTTCAGACGTTTCGTCGCCGCGACGAGGTGACAGAGCAGCGCGGCAGCTCAGTGGTGAGCACCGCTGCCTCACAGCGCCAGGGCCCCAGGTTCGATTCCACCCTCGGGCGACTGTCTGTGTGGAGTTTGCACGTTCTGCACCCCCCCCCCGCCCCCCACCCATGTGTCTGCGTGCGTTTCCTCCGGGTGCTCCGGTTTCCTCCCACAGTCCAAAGATGTGCAGGTCAGGTGGATTGGCCATGCTAAATTGCCCACACAGTGTTGGGTGCAGTGGTCAGGGGTGAACGGGTCTGGGTGGGATACTCTTCGGAGGGTCGGTGTGGGCTGGTTGGGCCGAAGGGCCTGTTTCCACACTGTCGGGAATCTGACGTAATGTTGATCACATCAGTGAGAGTCTCTGGTGAAGTGCTGGTGGTATGTCCCTATTGATAGGGTCTTGGTTTCTTAATAATATCGGGGGGGGAAGTCCAGAACTAGAGGGGGGTAGGTTTAAGGTGAGAGGGGGGAAAGGGATCCGAGGGGTAACTTTTTCCCCCCAGAGGGTGGTGCGTGTGTGGGAGGAGCTGCCAGAGGAAGTGGTGGGGGCTGGTACAATGACAGCATTTAAAAGGCACCTGGATGGGGGACAGGAACAGGAAGGGGTTAGAGGGAGATGGGCCGAGTGCTGGGGAACGGGGGCCGGGTTAGGTCAGGGGTATCTGGGTCAGCACGGACGGGACGGGACGGGCCGAAGGGCCTGCTTCCGTGCTCAACGTCTCCACGACTCTTGTGGCTGGATTAGTTCAGGGCGCTGGAAACGCACGGCCAGTCGGGGCACCAGCCGAGGAGCAGGAGGGTCGATGTTTCAGCAGGAGCCCTTCATCCTGAAACGCGACTCTCCCGCCCCCTCAGACACTGCCTGGTTGAGGGTACCTGGCCCGGCAGCTTTGTTCTACCTTCGACTCCAGCACCTGCGGTTTTCTGGCTCCGACGTCTGGTCAGGGGTTGGGCCGGAGGGTCTGTTTCCACCTGGCACTGCTCTGTGGCTAAATGGGACTGGGTTGGTTTGGGATATCTGGCTGGGGGAGGGGGGGGAGCGCGCGGGGTGGAGGTAAAATCCCTCCTGAGCCCTCTCCGGGTTAATCACCTCCTTCCAGTAACAGGGCGACCAGATCTGGGCATGGCAATCCAGACAAAGCCTCACCAACCTCCTGTACAACCCCACCTCCCGACTCTCGAAGGAACGGCCGATAACGGCGACTCGCTCCAGCTCCCCCCCGCTACCCGTGCCCCCCCCCCCACCGTCCCCCACGACGACCTCACCTTGTCCATCAGCCTGTAGAGCGCGGCGGTGAGGTGGAGAGCCTGGGCAGTCTGTTCGGGGTTCCGCAAGGTGGGGGGTGACCCGGAGAGCAGGAGGCGTTTCCACAGTGACAGCGCCTCATCCAGGGACTCACAACGCTCTGGAACGCCGAAAACCCGCAGAAAGGTGAGGCGGGGGGAGAGGGGGGGGGTGCGAGACCCGCACTTCCAATGCGACGTTTCCTCCGGTCGCACCCCCCCCGACCCTGCGACAGTGGCCCGCCCCCACACCTTCCCCCTTGAGCAAGTGATGGAGTGTGGGGGTGACCCAGTCACACTCCTGCTGCCCTCTCCCCTCCCCTCTGTGGTAAGGGATCAGGACGACGCCCTCCCACTGTGCACAGCGCCACCCTCACCCACCCACCCCCACCAAACACTGCCCTTACCACCCTGGACAAGGGGCTGAGGTGGGGGTGGGGGTGGGGCGTGGGTCAGGTCAGGGGCAAAAAAAGATGGGGAAACAGCCAACTCCTGCTGCTCTCCAGCTCCCCACCCCCCGACTGCAGCCCTCACCCCACCGCTCCCCCCATCACAGACCAGCAGACGGGGCCCAGGTCACCGGGGGTTTTTGGGGGGGGGGGGGGGCGCGGTAACAGGGCATCAGGGAACAGGAGGGGTGTAATGGAGTACAGCAGGGTGTAACAGGGTACAAGGGGTACAGCAGGATATAATGTTGTCCAGGGGCTGACTAG
>NW_025182508.1:0-2570 GCF_004010195.1 Chiloscyllium plagiosum | reverse complement strand
AATACTCAATCACATTAATGAGACATGATTTCCTTCGTACAAAACCATATTGACTATCCCTAATCAGTCCTCATCTTTCTAAATGCATGTAAATCCTATCCCTCAGAATTCCTTCCAACAAACTCCTCGACACTGACGTTGGGCTCACTGAGTCGACAATTAACTATGTTTTTGGATCAATGTTCCCTTTTCTAGTCCTACTCGTCCACTGGCCACAAAAAGAAAATATAACTAGGTTGGTGATATAGCCAATGCTATAGTTCTCATAGTGTGTCAGGGTCAGTGTTCGGAACAAGTCAGGCAGATTTCTTTAATCTGCTAAAACACGTTTGTGACCAAAACAAAATTACTCAAACTATGATGGAAAGAATGATGATTGGGCATTGCAAATATGTCACACACACACAGACACTAACACACACACACGCACGCACACGTATGTTTGATAACAAATTGAAAAACAAAATAACTGCAAAGTTAACTTGAAAGAACTTTGTCCAATTATTATTCGAACTCATGACCAAAAGAAAAAGGAGAGTTTGAACCGAATGCTGTTCTGAGGCCTTTTGGCCCAAACTGATCAATGTTGACCCAAAGGTCCATCCACACGAACCCCATTTCCTAGCACTTCGCCCACAGCCTTCTCGTCCTTTCCCGTCCATGTACCTGTCCAAATACCGTTTAAATATTGTTAATATAAATGCTTCAACCACTTCCGCTGGCAGCTCTTTCCCTTTGCGTACCACTCTCTGGGTAAAACAATTTCCATCAGTTTGCCTTTTATTGTTTCTCATCTCAACTTAAACTGATGCCCTCTCCTTCTCGATTCCCCAACACCGGGGAAAAAAGCTGAATCCGTTCACCCTATCCATGCCTCTCATAATCTTGTACACTTCTATAAGATCCCCCTCAGTCTCCTACGCTCTAAAGAAATGTTCTCGCTTGTCCAACTTCTCCCTATATGTCTCACTGTTGTGTCCTGACAACATCTTTGTAAATTCCGTCTGCGCGCATACCAATTTAAAAACATCCTTCTGATCGCAATGTGACCAAAACTGAACACAACACTACGAGTGCAGCTTCACCAACATCCTGTAGAACTGCAACATAACTTCCCAATTTCTCTCCTCCATGTCATGACCGATGCATACCAGTGTGCCAAAAGCCTTCCTCGCTGCCATGTCTACCTGTGTCATAACTTTCAGATAACGGGGGAACTGAACTCCATGGTCCCTCTGTTCAACTACACTGCTAAGGCCTTACCATTCACCATGAAACACCGACATTGATCTAACTTTGCAAAAATATTCCTCGGCCCACCTCTCCAGTTGATCAAGTTCCTGCTGCAATTTCTTATAAACTTCCTCACTGTCCACGATACTGCCTACAAATTTATTAATCATGCGTTGTACATTCTCAAGAATATCATTGTTATAGATAATAAACAACAATGTGCCCAGCACTGACCCCTGAGGCACTTCATGTGTCACAGGCCTCCAGTCCTAGAGCCTCCTTACTACGATCAAGCCCAGTTTGCCAGTTCCCTCTGGATTCCATGCGATTCTAACCTTCCAGACCAGCCGACTAAGGGTAACCTTGTCAAAGGCCTACTGAAAACCATACAGACGACGTCTACCGCCCTGCCCTCATCAATATTTCTGGTCACTTCATCAAAGAACTCAAAGAAATTTGTGAGGCATAATCTCCCATTCACAAAACAATGCAATGTTTCCGGTATAAAAACAACTATTAATAATAATTATTAAAATTACTAATTACAAACAATAATAAATAATAATAAGATGACACTTTCAATGGAGAATAAAGTATCCATGGTATGTGATCTTGGAACATAAATCATGGGTGAAGGGCAGAATAGATTTTGTACCTGTGTCATTGAACTGTCCTAAAAAAAGCAAGGGTGGCATGGTGGCTCAGTGGTTAGCACTACTGCCTCATAGTGCCACGGATCTAGGTTTGGTTACAGCCTCGAGTGACTCTCTGTGTGGAGTTTGCACAATCTACCTGTGTTTGTGTGGGTTTCCTCCGGGTGCTGCATTTTCCTCCCACAATCCAAAGATATACAGGTTAGGTGAATTGGCCATGCTAAGTTACACATAGTGTTATGTGCATTAGTCGGGGTAAATATAGGGTAGGAGAATGGGACTGGATGGGTTGACGTTCGGAGTGTCAGTGTGGCCTTGTTGGGCCAAGTGGCCTGTTTGCAAACTGTCGGGAATCTGAAAAAAGAACATTTCTAATCAAATGCTGTCTTTCCAAATACACGTACATCTTATCCCTCAGAGTCTTCTCAAGTAACCTACCTACCATAGATGTTAGGCTTTTTGGTCTATAGTTCCCAGATTTTCTTTGCTTCCCTTCTTGATTAATGGCACAACATTTGCTACCCTCCAGTATTCTGGACCCTAAGCTGCGGCTAACGATGATGCAAAAATATCAACCAGGTTCCTGTAGTTTCTTCTGTCGTCTCTAAACGTGTTCTTGGAAGCATCTGTTTAGGTCCAGGAGATTTATCTACCTTCATACATTCTAATGCATCCAACAAGACC
>NW_025182507.1:0-2570 GCF_004010195.1 Chiloscyllium plagiosum | reverse complement strand
ATTATTGTAAGAACACAGTGAGAATATCAATGTCGTACCACAGTGAGAATATTATTGTAACACAGTGAGAATATCAATGTCATACCACATGAAAATATTATTGTAACTGCACAGCGAGAATATCAATGTCATACCACATGAGAATATTATTGGAACTGCACAGTGTGAATATCAATGTCGTACCACAGTGAGAATATTATTGTTACAGTACAGTGAGAATATGAGTGTCGTACCACAGTGAGAATATTATTGTAACAACACAGTGAGAATATCAATGTCGTACCACAGTGAGAATATTATTGTAACAACACAGTGAGAATATCAGTGTCATACCACAGTGAGAATATTATTCTAACAACACAGTGGGAATATCAATGTCATACCACAGTGAGAATATTATTGTAACAACACAGTGAGAATATCAATGTCGTACCACAGTGAGAATATTATTGTAACAACACAGTGAGATATCAATGTCATACCACAGTGAGAATATTATTGTAACAACACAGTGAGAATATCAATGTCGTACCACAGTTAGAATATTATTCTAACAACACAGTGAGAATGTCAGTGTCATACCACAGTGAGAATATTATTCTAACAACACAGTGAGAATATCAATGTCGTACCACAGTGAAAATATTATTGTAACAACACAGTGAGATATCAATGTCATACCACAGTGAGAATATTATTGTAACAACAGTGAGAATATCAATGTCGAACCACAGTGAGAATATTTATGTAACAACACAGTGAGAATATCAATGTCGTACCACAGTGAGAATATTATTGTAACAACAGTGAGAATAACAATTTCGTACCACAGTGAGAATATTATTGTAACAGAACAGTGAGAACATGAATGTCATACCACATGAGAATATTATTGTAACTGCACAGTGAGAATATCAATGTCATACCACAGTGAGAATATTATTGTAACAACACAATGGGAATATCAATGTCGTACCACAGTGAGAATATTATTGTAACAACACAGTGAGATATCAATGTCATACCACAGTGAGAATATTATTGTAACAACACAGTGAGAATATCCATGTCATATCACAGTGAGAATATTATTGTAACAGCACTCTGAGAATATCAATGTCATACCACAGTGAGAATATTATTGTAACAACACAGTGAGAATATTATTGTAACAGCACAGTGAGAATATCAATGTCATACCACAGTGAGAATATTATTGTAACAGCACAGTGAGAATATCAATGTCATAACACAGTGAAAAATTATTGAATCAACACAGTGAGAATATCAATGTCATACCACAGTGACAATATTATTGTAACAACACAGTGAGAATATTATTGTAACAACACAGTGAGAATATCAATGTCGTACCACAGTGAGAATATTATTGTAACAACACAGTGAGAATATCAATGTCATATCTCAGTGAGAATATTATTGTAGCAACACAGTGAGAATATCAATGTCGTACCACAGTGAGAATATTATTGTAACAACACAGTGAGAATATCAACGTTCTACCACAGTGAGAATATTATTGTAACAACACAGTGAGAATATCAGTGTCGTACCACAGTGAGAATATTATTGCAACAACACAGTGAGAATATCAATGTCATACCACAGTGACAATATTATTGTGACACAGTCAGAAAATCAATGTCATACCACAGTGAGAATATTATTGTAACACAATGAGAATATCAATGTCGTACCACATTGAGAATATTATTTTAACAACACCGTGACAATATCAATGTCATACCACATGAGAATATTATTGTAACAGCACAGTGAGAATATCAATGTCATACCACAGTGAGAATATTATTGTAACAACACAGTGAGAATATCAATGTCATACCACAGTGATAATATTATTGTAACAACACCGTGATAATATCAATGTCATACCACATGAGAATATTATTGTAACTGCACAGTGAGAATATCAATGTCATACCACAGTGAGAATATTATTGTAACAACACAGTGAGAATATCAATGTCATACCACAGCGAGAATATTATTGTAACAGCACAGTGAGAATATCAATGTCATACTACAGTGAGAATATTATTGTAACACATTGAGAATATCAATGTTATATCACAGTGAGAATATTATTGTAACAACACTGTGAGAATATCAATGTCGTATCACAGTGAGAATATTTTTGTAACAGCACAGTGAGACTATCAATGTCATACCACAGTGAGATAATCATTTTAACAGCACAGTGAGAATATCAATGTTATACCACAGTGAGAATATTATTGTAATACAGTGAGAATATCAATGTCATACCACAGTGAGAATATTATTGTAACAGCACAGTGAGAATATCAATGTCATACCACAGAGAGAATATTATTGTAACAACACAGTGAGAATATCAATGTCATACCACAGTGAGAATATTATTGTAACACAGTGACAATATCAATGTCATACCACAGTGAGAATATTAGACTAACAACACAGTGAGAATATCAATGTCGTACCACAGTGAGAATATTATTGTAACAACACAGTGAGGATATCAATGTCGTATCACAGTGAGAATA
>NW_025182506.1:0-2570 GCF_004010195.1 Chiloscyllium plagiosum | reverse complement strand
TTTAGACTAGTACATTGATAAGAAATCAGTTTGGATGGTAGCGTGAACAACTGCCCTCTACCGCTCCACATCTGACTGAATCCCTGATCTTCTTCAACCTGAACCAATGCTTGTGCAGTGGCGTGGAGAGGCCAACAGAGGGTCGCATTGCCTCAATTTAAATTCCAGAAACATTGTTAGACTTGCCTCACACAGAGACACTCAGATACACAGACACAGGATTTGTTAGGACACGGTGTTGAACCCTTCTGGTAATGTCATTTAAACGCGTAGAAAAGCTCACCTCGCCTCGTAATCTGTTAAAGTATGTGTGGCAAAGAACTCCCAAATTCCACGATTTAAAAAACATCAAGTTCTTTTTAGCTATAAAAATGAACAATAAACAATAACTATTCACAACGCTTAGCCCCATTCTCCATACTGCTTATTACCTGGATCCAACTCTATAACAATATACTGTTTCAATAAGACACTTATTCAAATTGCACAAACGTAATTTCAAAACCAAAGAGCAGCTGCTGTTTTCGGTGTCTTCGTCCGGCTGACTATCTCCCTGGGTCACCTTCGAACTTTATACTATGGAGATGTTTCATATGAAAATGTACTTTTGATAGAGAGTGCTTTCTAATTTCTTGGAACTGTGTTGATGGCATTTACTCTTTCTGCAATTTTCAAAATTCCTGTATTTCTTATATCCACAACATTGGATCGTCTCATTGGTTCGATGTTGGAAAAAGAATAAATTTAAAACCGATTTGTTTTTAATATCCCGGGGCATAATTTAAACTGATTGGTTGAACTCGATGTTTCGTCAAAACCGTAACCAGCTCAGGTATTTATTTCACAGCGTATTATTACATATTTTCAATTTTCATTTTCAATTTTCATTTACATGCTGGAGATGCCATCTATTCATATAAGCAGGTGTTTGTAAGCTCGCTGTTTAGAACAACATTCAGTCTCTCTTAAAGATACTGTACACGCCTTCAACTTCATAACATTAATACCCTGATGTCAATACAGATAAGTGGAGCCTGCTGGATTTCTCTTGCTCCGTGGTTTGTCGATATTTCATTCACTCTGTCTAGTGTGTCTCAGGGTTTTTATTGCCCAGTTAGCAGCATGTCGTTACTTGTTTCCGTCCGTGGGGCATAGATCAGTATTTCACTTATCCACACTCGTGAATGTGACAGGACTTCAGTTGTTTCGTGGGGACTGTGATGTTGCGACAATCTCAGTGGTTGTAGACGGCAGTAAACTTGGAAGAACATAACGTGTGTGCAGGACAGTCTGGAACTCTACCAGGACAATGAAACGTTGTTGAAGTGTTCAACTATATGGCAGATGATGACAATGTAGAGCAGTGTGAGGTAGAAAGGATATTGAGAGACAATTTACAACAACGTTTGTGAGAAGATTTGTAGCTCGGGTGCTCGTTATTGTGGTTCTGTTCGCCGAGCTGGGAATTTTTGTTGCAGACGTTTCGTCCCCTGTCTAGGTGACATCGCCAGTGCTTGGGAGCCTCATGTGAATCGCTTCTGTGATGTTTCCTCCGGCATTTATAGCTGTTTGTCGCTGCCGCTTCTGGTTGTCTCAACGTCGTGTACAAAATCCCATGCAAGGACTGCACAAAACACTACATAGGAATAACAGGAAGACAGCTAACGATCCGTATCCATGAATGCCAAATAGCCACGAAACGACACGACCAGCTATCCTGAGTAGCCATACATGCAGATGACAAGTAACATGAGTTCGACTGGGGCAATACCACTATTATTGGACAAGCCAAACTGAGAACAGCCAGGGAAATCCTAGAGGCATGGCACTCATTCACAGATTTTAGCAACAAACATATCGACCTGGACCCAAAATACCGGCCACTGCAGCAGACAGCTGGAACCGACAACCGGAAGCCGCAGAGACAAACCACTATAAATGCCAGAGGCAACATCACAGAAGCGCTTCACTGGAGGCTCCCAAACACTGAGGATGTCACCTTGACAGGGGACGAAACTTCAGCAACAAAAATCTCCAGCTCGACGAACAGAACCACAACAACAATTTAAAACAGGCTGTACCGTTAGAAAAGTCCAGCAAGAGCAGGTATCCTGAGTGTATATGAGCACAGACAACTGAGGATGCCAGGACAACTTAACATCACAGCTTACTTTCAGTAGTTGAGCTGTTTACAGGAGACTAGGTAGGAATGAGTCTCCATGCTCCCTTCCTGGGAGGAGATGGAGATGATGTGTTGTAAGCCCAAACTTCTGCCCACCAAGACCGTGGAAATTCCATTTGTTGGAGCTCGAAGTGAGAGCGAAGCAGGGGCACAGCCTCGAAGTTGCGTCAGGGGAAGTGGAAGTGACAGTGGGTTTAAAGTGAAAGTGTCCCTTCAAAGAACGTTGCTCCTTACTCAGTTGGTGGGATGTGGATGTTTCAGAATCTCCACTGTCCTCTCCGGCTCGTGCCATGGTCCTCCCCACATGGCGAGGGAGGCGGCGGGGGGAGCGTGAGGAAATGATATCGGGGACTGCACCACACGGATTGGCCCTCTCTGTTCTTTTCCA
>NW_025182505.1:0-2570 GCF_004010195.1 Chiloscyllium plagiosum | reverse complement strand
AGACAAGGGATTCCCCCTCTGCTCGACCCTGTCACTGGGATCCTCTTGGCGGCTTCCCCCAACCCCCAACCCCCGCCGTACCATAAAATCAGATTAGGTGAAAATGGGAGAGGAGGAGAGACAAACGGACAGACTGAGAAAGGGAACGGATGACCCACAAGAGGAGGACGAAGGGGCTGTGGACGGGGATGCTGTTGTTCCCGACAGTCAATCCTGAACAAAATAAAGAGAAGATAAAGTAGATATAGAGGAGGCCTCCAGAGTATCAAAACCAAAGTCTAATGGGGGAAACAAAAACTAAAAAGTTAAGAACGTTTCGACTTATCCCCTTTCGGAGGTACCAATAGGGGACAAAGAGATTGGGTTAGAAAGTGCCCCCCTCGCCAGTGGGGAGGTTAGAATATTTAAGGAGATCAAGATCCTGGTTGAGGATACGGTAGGGTTGTCTGCACAAATTGATCATTATTTGGGGCCCAGTCTGTATACGTGGACTGAGTTAAAGTCTATTTTGAAAATACTATTTACCTTGGAAGAAAGGGGACTTATACTAGGAGCAGCCATTGAAAGATGGAACAGGTAACATCCCATTGGGGATGGGGAAGCTGGACAGAGAGAGAAGAAGTTTCCCCTCAGAGAGCCCCAGTGGGAAAATCAAAACCCGGAGCATAGAGAAGGGAATTGAAAGACCTGTTTCAAAAAGGAATAAGAGAAGCAGTTCCAAGTCGCAGAATTTGACTAAAGCCTTTGCAGTTAGAGAGGAGAAAGGTGAGACTCCCTCAGTTTTCTTGCAATGATTAAGAGACTCAATGGGGAAATACTCTGGAATGAACCTTGAGGACCCAGTGGTCCAGGGTCTTTTGAAAGTACATTTTGTGACAAAGACATGGCCAGACATAAAGAAAAAGATACAGAAGATAGAAGGGTGGAGCGAAGAACCATTGGATGAATTGTTAAGAGAGGCACAGAAAGTATTTGTAAAGAGAGAGGATGAGAGACAAAAACAGAAGGCAAAAATGATGGTAGCTACGGTTGATGAGGTAGTTAACAAAAGAATGGAATCAATAGTGAGCAACCGGAGCGGCGAGTGGCAACATGTAGGACAGAGAGGAAGAGGGAGCGGACACGGGGGGCGTTTGATAGCGGGTTCGGGTGACAGGGTCAGAGACGGAAATCTGCACAGTCAGGATGCTATTATTGCGGAATGATAGGATTTTTTTTTAGTGGGAGTTTTCTTCCCTACACAGGGAGGAAAGGGCAATTCCGCTTATGAATTTTGATAAAGAAGAGGGGTGTCAGGTGTTCCTGCCCCCGGGGACACACCAGGAACCTTTGATAAACTTGAAGGTGGGACCTGTAGGGAAGAGGTAGTCTTCCTAGTAGATACGGGGGCAACACGGTCATTGCTGAATTTTAAACAAAACGAAGTAGAAATGTCGACACGGTCAATTACTGTTTCCGGGGTAAAAGGGGAAGGATTTACTGTTCCAGTATTTGAACCTATGAAGATAGAATGTCCTAAGGATTGGAGTCACAGAGGAACTGTTGTATATCCCTGATATAGGAAGAAAGTTACTCGGGAGTGATTTAATTACCCTCTTAGGACTGGAGATTTTAATTCAGGAAAAGGAATAAGTTGTACAAATGGCAATGTTGTATGGGCTAGAGAAGGGAATCGTGGTAAAATACAGATCCCTCCCCGAGAAATAAGTTTGAAAAGGAAATGGGACGTTGTTTATGAGCTACAGTATCCCATTTCCATAGCAGGATAACGAGGAGTGCAGCCAGTCACTGAGGGACTAGAGATGTACTGTTGGAGCCATGTATGTCTCCTTACAATATCCGAATTCTACCAGTGCGAAAATCCAATGGAACTTAACGTTTGGTGCAGGATTTGCGAACATTGAATCAAATAGTACAGATCAGGCACCCCGTGGGGCCAAATCCCTCTACGTTATTAAGTAAGATCCCTCATGACCACAAATGGTTTAGTGTGATAGATTTAAAGGATGCCTTTTGGGCTTGTCCCTTGCCAGAGGAAAGTAGGAATGTGTTTGCATTTGAATGGGAATATCCGTAGACAGGACAGAAACAGCAATTCCGATGGATCGTGCTCTCCCAGGGGTTTACAGAATCCCCGAATTTATTTGGACAGATGTTAGAACAAATATTGGATAAATTTAGCAGCCTCAACGGAACTACCCCGTTGCAGTATGTACATGACTTCTTAGTAACAGGAAAAAGAAGAGAAAGAGTAGTTGAAGTCACTAAATAATTATTGAGTTTCCTGGGTCAGCAGGGACTGCGAGTATCTAAAAACAGACTCCAATATGTCGAGCGAGAAATGAAATACTTGGGATATTTGGTTAGAGAGGGAAAGTAAAAGATAAGCCTGGAACGGATAGAGAGAATAGTGGGGATGCCGCTCCCCAGGACTTAAACGGGAATTACGTATTTTTTGGGGTTTAAGGGGATATTGCAGATTGTGGATTGATTCTGATGCTCAAAAGACGAATAAATTATATCTCAAACTATTGGATGAGGAACCAAAGTGTCTGATATGGAAAGATGAG
>NW_025182504.1:2104-2570 GCF_004010195.1 Chiloscyllium plagiosum | reverse complement strand
GCACTTCAGGGAAGGAAATCTACTATCTTCACCTGGTCGGACGTACATGTGACTCCAGACCGACAGCACTGTGGTTAGCACACAGTTATAGTTTAAAATGGCCAAGCCAGCCGTTCACTTATATCATTCACTACAAATTCTCAAATAAATGAAGCCGGGCGGACCTCAGCACTGACTACTTACAGCCCACAGACTGCAGTGGGTCACGGAAGGCGGCTCACCAACACCTTCTCAAGGACGATGAGGAAAGGGAATTAAATACTGGCCCAGCATCCCATTACTGAATAAATGAAGATGATCATACTCAAGGAAGAGAGACAAATTGACATAACTCGCTTCAAACCGGGACTTTGATGTATACCTTACATGAATTTCAGTAATATGAGAACAGGAGAAAAACAAATATGATTAGTCTGGATTTTTATTTCCATTCCAACTGATCATCAACAATCTCTCTGTTTGTTTC
>NW_025182504.1:0-769 GCF_004010195.1 Chiloscyllium plagiosum | reverse complement strand
CATTCCAGTCTACTGTTCTCAGATTCTGATCACTTGTTGGCATATTCCAGTCTAATGCTATCAGATTCTGATCCATTGTTGAAACATTCCAGACCACTGTTCTCAGATTCGGGTCCATTGTTGGAACATTCCTGTCTATGGTTCTCAGATTCTGATCTCTCCTCTCCCTGTCTCTGCAACTGCTAATCATTGTCAGTGTTGCACGTGCTGCATATGCAGCAATAATGGGATAATGCATTGGAAGAAGCCCCGTACAAATAGAAGAGGAAAACTATCCAGTGACATAATTAGGATCCATGGAGACTGATATCAATCACAGTCACTGAACAAGCAGACCCAGATAACTCCTCTCAGAATGCGGCATTCAGTTCAAAATAACAACTGGATTAAATTGAATGTTGACATCGCTGGCTAATGGTTACACCTCGCATCACCAATTGCTCTCGTGAAGTTAGTTGTGAGGGAGAATTATGGACGTTTTCTTATCGCAGGTTAGATGATTCTGCTGTGTTGTTCATTTGCAATACAGTAACCACCTGAACGCTCCACCATGACCATCCACAAAAATGAAATCAAAATCTAGATGTAGTTTCCATGCTGGTCTCTCCTTGACTAGAACAGGCACCAAGCAACAGATTCTCAGCGGATATATTTGCCCTGACCATACACAGGAAGTGTGGGTCTGTCTGGACATTCCACTCGTGACAATGCTGAATCTTCAACACAATATAATTGTGCACTGTTTTATGTAAACTAACAAACAACTTCA
>NW_025182503.1:0-2570 GCF_004010195.1 Chiloscyllium plagiosum | reverse complement strand
GAGCCCTGAACAAGGAACACTGAGCCCTGAACATGGAACACTGAACCGTGAACATGGAACACTGAACCCTTAACATAGATTACTGAACCTTGAACATGGAACACTGAACCCAGAACGTGGATCACTGAACCTTGAACATGGATCACTGAATCCTGAACCTTTAACATGGAACACGGAATCCTGAACCCTGAACATGGATCA
The DNA here is from genome assembly GCF_004010195.1 of Chiloscyllium plagiosum. Lineage (NCBI taxonomy): Eukaryota > Metazoa > Chordata > Chondrichthyes > Orectolobiformes > Hemiscylliidae > Chiloscyllium > Chiloscyllium plagiosum. The sequence continues at coordinate 2,369 of NW_025182503.1, read as the reverse complement.
CTGAGCCCAGAGCACTGAACACCTAACATGGAACACAACCCTGAACACTGAACATGGATCACTGAACCCTGAACATGGAACACTGAAACCTGAACATGGAACACTGAAACCTGATCATTGAATACTGATCTCTGAACACTGAATCCAAAACACGGAACGCTGAACCCTGAACATGGGACACTGAACCCTGAACACAGAACACTGAACATGGAACACTGAACCCTCAAACCTGAACACAGAACACTTAACCCTGAATATGGAACACTGAACCCTGCACATGGAACACTGAACTCAGAACATGGAACACTGAACCCTGAACACTTAACCCTGAATATGGAACACTGAACCCTGCACATGGAACACTGAACCCTGAACACTTAACCCTGAACATGGAACACTGAACCCTGCACATGGAACACTGAACTCAGAACATGGAACACGGACCCCTGAACCCTGATCATGGAACACTGAACCCTAAACATGGAACGCTAAACCTTGAACACGGACCATACGAACACAGAACCCTGAACCCTGAACATGGAACACTGAACCCTGAACATGGAACACAACCCTGAACATGGAACACAACCCTGAGAACTCAGAACATGGAACACGGACCCCTGAACCCTGATCATGGAACACTGCACCCTAAACATGGAACGCTAAACCTTGAACACGGACCATACGAACACAGAACCCTGAACCCTGAACATGGAACACTGAACCCTGCACATGGAACACTGAACTCAGAACATGGAACACGGACCCCTGAACCCTGATCATGGAACACTGCACCCTAAACATGGAACGCTAAACCTTGAACACGGACCATACGAACACAGAACCCTGAACCCTGAACATGGAACACTGAGCCCAGAACATGGAAAACTGCACCCAAAACATGGAACACTGAACCTTGAACCCTGAACATGGAACACTGAACCCTGCACATGGAACACTGAACTCAGAACATGGAACACGGACCCCTGAACCCTGATCATGGAACACTGCACCCTAAACATGGAACGCTAAACCTTGAACACGGACCATACGAACACAGAACCCTGAACCCTGAACATGGAACACTGAGCCCAGAACATGGAAAACTGCACCCAAAACATGGAACACTGAACCTTGAACCCTGAACATGGAACACTGAATCCTGAACATGTGAAACTGAACCCTGAACATGGAACACTGAACCCTGAACATGGAACACTGAACACTGAACACGTGACACTGAACCGTGAACATGTGACACTGAACCCTGAACATTGAACACTGAACCCTGAACATGTGACACTGAACCCTGAACATGTGACACTGAACCCTGAACATTGAACACTGAACCCTAAACATGTGACACTGAACCCTGAACATGTGACATGGAACCCTGAACATGGAACACTGAATCCTGAACATGGGACACTGAACCCGGAACATGGAACACTGAACCCTGAACATGGAACACTGAACCCTGAACATGTGACACTGAACCCTGAACATGGGACACTGAATCCTGAACATGTGACACTGAACCCTGAACATGGAACACTGAATCCTGAACATGGGACTCTGAACCCTGAACATGTGACACTGAACCCTGAACAAGGAACACTGAACCCTGAACACTGAATACCGAGCAGTGAACACCGAATACTCAACAGTGAATACAGAACAGTGAACACAGAATACAGAACAGTTAACAATGAATACTCAACACTGAATAGAGAACAGTGAACACTGAACACAGCACACTGAACACTTAACACTGCACACTGAATACAGAACAATGAATACAGAACAGTGACACTGAATACTCAACATTGAATACAGAACAGTGAACAAGGAATACTCAACACTGAATACAGAACAGTGAACACTGAATACTCAACACTGAATACAGAACAGTGAACACCGAATACTCAACACTGAACACAGAACAATGAGCACTGAATACAGAAAAGTGATCAATGAATACAGAACAGCGAACACTGAATACAGAACTTTGAACACTGAATACAGAAAAGTTAACACTGAATACAGAACAGTGAACAATGAATACAGAACAGTGAACACTGAATACGGAACAATGAGCACTGAATACAGAAAAGTGAACAATGAATACAGAACAGTGAACACTGAATACTGAACACTGAACACTGAATACAGAAGAGTGAACACTGAATACTCAACAATGAATACAGAACAGTGAACAATGAATACAGAAGAGTGAACATTGAATACTCAACTATGAATATTGAACAATGAGCACTGAATACAGAAAAGTGATCAATGAATACAGAACAGTGAACACTGAATACAGAACAGTGAACACTGAATACAGAACAATGAACACTGAATACAGA
>NW_025182502.1:0-2570 GCF_004010195.1 Chiloscyllium plagiosum | reverse complement strand
TAATCACCACTACACCGTTCAGTATCGATAATCAATCCCCACACCGTTCAGTATCGAAAATCTCTCCCCGCACCGTTCAGTATCGATAATCACTCCCCACAACGTTCAGTAACGATAATCACTCCCCACACCGTTCAGTATCGATAATCACTCCCCACACCATTCAGTATCGATTATCAATCCCCACATCGTTCAGTATCAATACTCTCTCCCCACACCGTTCAGTATCGATAATCACTCCCCACACCATTCAGTATCGATAATCAATCCCCACACCGTTCAGTATCGATAATCACCCCCGCACCGTTCAGTATCGATAATCACTCCCCACAACATTCAGTATCGATAATCACTCCCCACACCATTCAGTATCGATAATCAATCCACACACCGTTCAGTATAGATAATCAATACCCACACCGTTCAGTATCGATAATCTCTCCCCGCACCGTTCAGTATCGATAATCAATACCCACACCGTTCAGTATCGATAATCTCTCCCCGCACCGTTCAGTATCGATAATCACTCCCCACAACGTTCAGTAACGATAATCACTCCCCACACCGTTCAGTATCGATAATCACTCCACACACCGTTCAGTATCGATAATCACTCCCCACACCATTCAGTATCGATTATCAATCCCCACATCGTTCAGTATCGATACTCACTCCCCACACCGTTCAGTATCGATAATCACTTCCCACACCATTCAGTATCGATAATCAATCCCCACACCGTTCAGTATCGATAATCACTCCCCGCACCGTTCAGTATCGATAATCACTCCCCACAACATTCAGTATCGATAATCACTCCCCACACCGTTCAGTATCGATAATCACTCCCCACACCCTTCAGTATCGATAATCAATCCCCACACCATTCAGTATCGATAATCAATCCACACACCGTTCAGTATCGAAAATCAATCCCCACACCGTTCAGTATCGATAATCACTTACCAAACCGTTCAGTATCGATAATCACTCCCCACACCGTTCAGTATCGATAATCACTCCCCACACCGTTCAGTATCGATACTCAATCCCAACACCATTCAGTATCGATAATCACTCCCCACACAGTTCAATATCGATAATCACTCCCCACATCGTTCCGTGTCGATAATCACTCCCCACACCGTTCAGTTTCGATAATCAATCACCACACCGTTCAGTATCGATAATCACTCCACGCAACGTTCAATATCGATAATCTATCCCCACAGCATTCAGTATCGATAATCACTCCACACACCGTTCAGTATCGATAATCAATATCCACACCGTTCACTATCGATAATCACTCCCCGCACCGTTCAGTATCGATAATCAATCCCCACAGCGTTCAGTATCGATAATCACTCCCCACACCGTTCAGTATCGATAATCTATCCCCACACCGTTCAGTATCGATAATCAATCCCCACACCGTTCAGTATCGATAATCTATCCCCACACCGTTCAGTATCGATAATCACTCCACGCACCGTTCAGTATCGATAATCAATCACCACACCGTTCAGTATCGATAATCACTCCCCACACCATTCAGTATCGAGAATCATTCCCCACACCGTTCAGTATTGATAATCAATACCCATACCGTTCAGTATCGATAATCACTCCCCACAACATTCAGTGTCGATAATCACTCCCCACACCGTTCAGTATCGATAATCACTCCCCACACAGTTCAATATCGATAATCACTCCCCACACCGTTCAGTATCGATTATCAATGCCCACACTGTTCAGTATCGATAATCACTCCCCGCACCGTTCAGTATGGATAATCACTCCCCACACAGTTCAATATCGATAATCACTCCCCACACCGTTCAGTATCGATAAACAATGCCCACACCGTTCAGTATCGATAATCACTCCCCGCACCGTTCAGTATTGATAATCACTCCCCGCACCGTTCAGTATCGATAATCAATCCCCACACTGTTCAGTATCGATAATCACTCCCCACACAGTTCAATATCGACAATCACTCCCCACACCGTTCAGGATCGATAATCAATGCCCATACTGTTCAGTATCGATAATCACTCCCCGCACCGTTCAGTATCGATAATCAATCCCCACACTGTTCAGTATCGATAATCACTCCCCACACAGTTCAATATCGATAATAACTCCCTACACCGTTCAGTATCGATAATCACTCCCCGCACCGTTCAGTATCGATAATCACTCCCCACACCGTTCAGCATCGATAATCACACCCCACACCGGTCAGTATCGATAATCAATCCCCACAACGTTCAGTATCGATATTCACTCCCCACACCGTTCAGTATCGATAATCTCTCCCCGCACGGTTCAGTATCGATAATCACTCCCCCCAACGTTCAGTATCGATAATCACTCCCCACACCGTTCAGTATCGATAATCACTCCACACACCGTTCAGTATCGATAATCACTCCCAACACCATTCAGTATCGGTAATCAATCCCCACATCGTTCAGTATCGATAATCACTCCCCACACGTTCACTATCGATAATCACTCCCCACAAAATTCAGTATCGATAATCAATCCCCACACCGTTC
>NW_025182501.1:0-2570 GCF_004010195.1 Chiloscyllium plagiosum | reverse complement strand
ACAAAGGAAGCACATGGTGAGGTCCGCGCAGGAGAGAGAGAGAGAAAGAAACTGACACCAGAGTGAACCTGCACAGTTATTGCCATTGCTGTTTGAATTCATGTATCGCTGGACATCGGAGTGTGTTTGGGAAAATTAACAAACAGTGAAATTCATAAATGATCTTGGAGGGACTGTTTGGGCAAAGTTCACAGCACAGGATCAGATAAGTTACTTGTTTTAAGTGGCCTACAGAAAGTCTGCAGTAGTGAGTAGACTGGGTTCTTTCTTGATTGTCTTTTCAGATATGTCTCTTGATTAAACTTAAAATATAAGCTGTAACTATTAATCTAAATTGGGACAGCGTTTTATAGAGGAATAAGATGGTGTTATTTTCTGGATCTGTAGATTGTGAAGGAGCAAAAATGGACTTTAGTAGAGTAATATGTGCTTCTTGTCAGATGTGGGAATTTAAAGAGAGTTTAAGGGTTACTGCGGATTATATCTGCAATAACTGGTTGCGAATCTTATCAGATCAAATGGATCGGTTGGAGAGACAGTTAAAAGCAATGAGGAATTTGCAACAGCAACAGTATGCGATGGATGGCAGTTATAGGAAGGGGGAAGTCTCAGATACAGTCATATAGATGGGTTAACTCCAGAAAAGGTAAGAGAGGTAGGCACTTAGTGCAGGTGTGTTCTGTGGCTATACCCATTTCAAACAGGTATGCTGTTTTGGAAAATGTAGGGGGTGATAGATTCTCAGGGGAACGTAGCATGAACAGCCAAGTTTCTGGTATTGAGACTGACCCTAATGCTTCGAGGGGTACATCGGGTTCCAAAAGATCAATTGTGTGAGGGGATTCTCTAGTCCGAGGTATAGACAGACGTTTCTGTGGCCAGCAGCGAAAAATCAGAATGGTGTGTTGCTTCCCTGGTGCCAGGATCAAGGATGTCTCAGAGAGGGTGCAGAATGTTCTCAAGGGGGAGAGGGGCCAGCAAGAGGTCATTGTCCACATTGGAACCAATGACATAGGAAGAGAAAAGATGAATGCATGGCTGAGGAACTGGTGTATGGGAGAAGGATTCGCATTTTTGGATCATTGGAATCTCTTTTGGGGTAGAAGTGACCTGTACAAGAAGGACGGATTGCATCTAAATTGGAAGGGGACTAATATACTGGCAGGGAGATTTGCTAGAGCTGCTCGGGAGAACTTAAACTAGTTAGGTGTGGGGGGAGTGGGACCCAGGGAGATAGTGAGGAAAGAGATCAATCTGAGACTGGTGCAGTTGAGAACAGAAGAGAGTCAAACAGTCAGGGCAGGCAGGGACAAGGTAGGACTAATAAATTAAACTGCATTTATTTCAATGCAAAGGGCCTAATGGGGAAGGCAGATGAACTCAGGGCATAGTTAGGAACATGGGACTGGGGTATCATACAATGAGAGAAACATGACGCAGAGATGGGCAGGACTGGCAGCTTAATGTTCCAGGATACAAATACGCCAGGAAGGATAGAAAGGGAAATCGACGTTTCGGGCATAAGCCCTTCTTCAGGAATGAGGAAAGTGTGTCCAGCAGGCTAAGATAAAAGGTAGGGAGGAGGGACTTGGGAGAGGGGCGTCGGAAATGTGATAGGTGGAAAGAGGTCAAGGTGAGGGTGATAGGTCAGACTGGTAGGGGAGGGGAGGGAAATATATCCTTGGTGCTGGGGTCTGTTTGGAGGTGGCGGAAGTGACGGTGGATGATGCGCTGTACATGGAGATTGGTGGGGTGGTAGGTGAGGGCCAGTGGGGTTCTGTCCTGGTGGGGTTTGGAGGGGCGGGGCTCAAGGGCGGAGGAGCGGGAAGTGGAGGAGATGCGGTGGAGGGCACCGTCGACCACGTCGCCTTCCTGACCTGCAGTCTTCTTCTTGACCTCTCCGCCTCCATCCTACTCCGACCTATCACCCTCACCTTGACCTCTTTCCACCTATCACATTTCCGACGCCCCTCCCCCAAGTCCCTCCTCCCTACCTTTTATCTTAGCCTGCTGGACAAACTTTCCCCATTCCTGAAGAAGGGCTTATGCCCGAAACGTCGATTCTCCTGTTCCCTGGATGCTGCCTGACCTGCTGCGCTTTTCCAGCAACACATTTCCAGCTCTGATCTCCAGCATCTGCAGACCTCACTTTCTCCTCCAGGATAGAAAGGGAGGCAAGAGAGGAGGGGTGTGTGGAAGTTTTGATAAGGGATAGCATTACAGCTGTACTGAGGGAGGATATTCCCGGAAATACATCCAGGGAAGTTATTTGGGTGGAACTGAGAAATAAGAAAGGGATGATCACCTTATTGGGATTGTATTATATTACAAACCTTCGAGGAGAAAGTGAGGTCTGCAGATGCTGGAGATCAAAGTTGAAACTTTATTGCTGGAACAGCACAGCAGGTCAGGCAGCATCCAGGGAACAGGAGATTCGACGTTTCGGGCAGAAGAAGGGCCTATGCCCGAAACGTCGAATCTCCTGTTCCCTGGATGCTGCCTGACCTGCTGTGCTGTTCCAGCAATAAAGTTTCAACTTATATTACAAACCCCCTAATAGTCAGAGGGAA
>NW_025182500.1:0-2570 GCF_004010195.1 Chiloscyllium plagiosum | reverse complement strand
AACTTTCCAATTTCCCTTGCGCGTATTCCTGCCCTTGTCCTCTCTGGGGCAATTGACCCTTTCTCCCCATTACTTATAATTGAGCTTTGGAATGGAAACATCCTCAGGAGAATGAATGGTTCCCATTACTGAGTAACAGCAAGTTTGTATTTCCTGGAGAGCTCAGGGTACTGTGTATTCAGAGAGACCATGGAGAGACACACACGCATACACACCCCATTGCACAAGGGCTGGGGATGGTGGGGGCAGCTCACCTCATTGCATTGTCTCAGCATATCAGAATCTGCATGTGTGATTGTGTAACCTACAGGAAATTGGCTTGGGCGGAAAGCCAGAATAAAGATTTGAGCATTTGAAGCAGGTGTGTTAGTAGCAGGAAGCTCAGCGTGCTGGCTGGTTCCCACCCTATATCCAAGCAGCTGCAACCACGATGCGGGAACCTGAGTGAAGTTTAGATGGAAGCTTCTGTGTATTTAGTATCCTGTAATCAGATTATTTATCTTTAATTACTAAACTGGAATGGGTCAAATGCTGCATTCCGCACGCAATTGTCAGCAATCTGATTTGTCCACAGTCCAGAATAAAGAGAATGTAAGGATGTGGCCCTTAACACTGTACATAATAGTTAATGTGTGCGCCCAGGAAGCTTCTGTAGAACTGAAGCACAACATCGTTACTTGTTCTTAGATTAACTTCCCCACAGTGTGGAAACAGGCCCTTCGGCCCAACAAGTCTACAATGACCCACCAAAGAATAACTCACCCAGACCCATTCCCCTACCCTATATTTACCCCTGACTAATGCACCTAACACTATGGGCAATTCAGCATGGCCAATTCACCTGACCTGCACATCTTTGGATTGTGGGAGGATACTGGAGCACACTCACACAGACACGGGGACAATGTGCAAATTCCACATTGCCTAAGGTTGGTATTGAGCCTGAGTCCCTGTCGCTGTGAGGCAGCAGTGCTAATCACTGAGCCACCGTACCACCCAGGGTTCTTAAACCCTGTTGTGATGTAGGCCAATGTGCCATTTGTCTTCCTAACTGCTTGTTGTGTTTGGGTGTTAGCTTTCAGCGATTTATGGATAAGGACACCTAGGTCCCTTTGGACATCACACTTCCCAAACTGTCAACATTTCTGACATATTCTGCACCTATACCACTCCTCCTTCCAAAGTGCATCAACTCACACTTACCCACTTTATATTCCATCTGTCACACACTTGGCCAATTCCCCTTGAAGGTTCTCTGCATCTCTCACAGCACATGCTTCTAATTTCATCATTCCACAAACTTGGAACTATTATGGTTTTCCCTATATTCAAAACATCAGGATTTATTGTGAACTGCTGAAGTGGAAACACTGATCCTTGCAGTGCCCTCACGTCACAATCTGCTGATCACAGAATCACTGATTTATCCTACTCTGTTTCCTTTCCATTAACCCATCCTCAGTCCATGCCTGTAGATCACCCGTATTCTATGAGTTCTAATTTTGTTCCAAGCCATGTTATTGGGAGGAGTGTGCATCAGTCAGTGTTGCTGTGAGGCAGACTGGGAGCAGCCCTGGGTGAGGAGCACAGCAGGAGCAGAGAGGCCCCTCTTCCTATCTGCCAGAACTATGTTGAAACTTATTGGCTGCATCATTGGGAAGGGTGGGTCTGGTTTCATTGCTGCAGAATGCTCCGAATAGTTGGACTGTTCTGTATCAGTTGACGCTTGTGGAAAAACCTGCAAACAAGCTACGATGCACCCTCCAGGTAGTGGTCAGCACGTAGCATCCTCGAGGCCCGGAGGGAAAAGGAGAGGGTGGATCTTGTCAGGTTGTTCCCTGAGCAGACTGCCAGTCACTTGGTAAAATGCCTCATCACCAGAACCTTCCAATAAGCACCAAGATATCACTTGGCTGGTGGTGAGAAGTGCACATCTGGTCTCTGTACATCACCAATGCTGCCCTCAAAGTGGCTACACTGGTAAAGAGACTGTCACACATCTCCTGCTGGAATGTTCCTTTGCAAGGGAAAGCTGGAGAGAGAAGCCATGGTTTTTATTAAGGTTTACCCCGAGCAGCTCCATGACGTGGGACTCTGTGTTCTCCAGTCTGGTCCTCGGGACGCACACGGAAACAAACATCAACTGCCTGGAGGACCATCAACTCAGTGAAAGACACTCATTGGTCTTCCAGTTGAAGGATGCTGCCTGACCTGCTGTGCTTTTCCAGCACCACCCTGATCTAAACACTGGTTTCCAGCATCTACAGTCCTCACCTTTTCCAGTTGAAGGAGTTGACCCCAACTGAGTGTTGCAGACTGGCACATTCCAAGGTCCAGGACTACGTGTTGAGGGACGCGCTGAAGCTTGGGGCAGCTGCTGACAAGGCGCGGTGGGGAAAGACCGCCGTGTAAGGTCCCTCTCCAAACAATAAAGACGGCGAAAGTGAGGTCTGCAGATGCTGGATATCAGAGTCGAGAGTGTGTTGCTGGAAAAGCACAGCAGGTCAGGCAGCATCTGAGGAGCAGGAAAAATCGATGTTTCAGGCATACGCCCTTCATCAGGAATGAGG
>NW_025182499.1:0-2570 GCF_004010195.1 Chiloscyllium plagiosum | reverse complement strand
CACCATGTCCCAGCAGGTCCACTGCGCCGTTTCAATCTCACCCCCGCACCATGTCCCAGCAGGTCCAGCACGCCGGGTCAATCTCACCCCCGCACCATGTCCAGGCAAGTACACCGTGCCGAGTCAATCTCACCCCCGCGCCATGTCCCAGCAGGTCAGCACACGGTGTCAATCTCACCCCCGCACCATGTCCCAGCAGGACCAGCGCGCCGTGTCAATCTCACCCCCGCACCATGTCCCAGCAGGTCCAGCGCGCCGAGTCAATCTCACCCCAGCACCATGTCCCAGCAGGTCCAGCGTGCCGAGTCAATCTCACCCCCGCACCATGTCCCAGCCAGTACACCGCGCCGTGTCAATCTCACCCCCGCACCATGTCCCAGCACGTCCAGCGCGCCGAGTCAATCTCACCCCCGCACCATGTCCCAGCAGGTCAGCACACCGTGTCAATCTCACCCCGGCACCAAGTCCCAGCAGAGCCAGCGCGCCGCGTCAATCTCATATCCCAGCATGTCCAGCGCGCTGTGTCAATCTCTCCCCCGCACCATGTCCCAGCAGGCCCAGCGCTGTGTCAATCTAACCCCCGCACCATGTCCCAGCAGGTCTGGTGCTGCGTGTCCACTGCAGCCCTGCACCATTTTCCAGCAGGTCCAGCGCGCCGTGTCCACTGCAATCCCGCACCATGTCCCAGCAGGTCCAGCGCGCCGTGTCAATCTCACCCCCGCACCATGTCCCAGCAGGTCCAGCGCGCCGTGTCAATCTCAACCCCGCACCTTGTCCCAGCAGGTCCACCGCGCCCTGTCAATCTCACCCCCGCACCATGTCCCAGCAGGTCCACCGCGCCGTGTCAATCTCACCCCCGCACCATGTTCCAGCAAGTACACCACGCTCTGTCAATCTCACCACCGCACCATGTCCTAGCAGGTCCAGCGCACCGTATCAATCTCAGCCCTGCACCATGTCCCAGCAGGTCCAGCGCGCCGTGTCAATCTCACCCCCACACCATGTCCCAACAGAGCCAGCGTGCCGTGTCAATCTCACCCCTGCACCATGTCCCAGCAAGTACACCGCGCTGTGTCAATCTCAGCCCCCACCTTGTCCCAGCAGGACCAGCACGCCGTGTCAATCTCACCCCACACCATGTCCCAGCAGGTCCAACGCGCCGTGTCAATCTCACCCCCACACCATGTCCCAGCAGGTCCAGCGCGCCTTGTCAATCACAACCCCGCACCATGTCCCAGCAGGTCCACCGCGCCGTGTCAATCTCACCCATGTCCCAGCAGGTCCACCGCGCCGTGTCAATCTCACCCCCGCACCATGTCCCAGCAGGTCCAACGCGCTGTGTCAATCTCACCCCCGCACCATGTCCCAGCAAGTACACCACGCTCTGTCAATCTCACCCCCACACCATGTCCCAGCAGGTCCAGCGCGATCTCACCCCCGCACCATGTCCCAGCAGGTCCAGCGCATCGCGTCAATCTCACCCCCGCACCATGTCCCAGCAGGTCCAACGCGCTGTGTCAATCTCACCCCCGCACTATGTCCCAGCAAGTACACCGCGCCGTGTCAATCTCACCCCCGCACCATGTCCCAGCAGGTCCAGCGCATCGCGTCAATCTCACCCCCGCACCATGTCCCAGCAGGTCCACCGCGCTGTGTCAATCTCACCCCCGCACCATGTCCCAGCCAGTACACCGCGCCGTGTCAATGTCACCCCCGCACCATGTCCCAGCAGGTACACCACGCCGTGTCAATCTCACCCCCGCACCATGTCCCAGCAGGTCCAGCGCGTCGTGTCAATCTCACCCCCGCACCATGTCCCAGCATGTCCAGCGCGCTGTGTCAATCTCACCCCCACACCATGTCCCAGCAGGTCCACCGCGCCGTGTCAATCTCACCCCCACACCATGTCCCATCAGGTCCAGCGCGCTCTGTCAATCTCACCCCGGCACCATGTCCCAGCAGTTCCAGCGCGCTCTGTCAATCTCACCCCCGCACCATGTCCCAGCAGGTCCAGCGCGCTCTGTCAATCTCACCCCCGCGCCATGTCCCAGCAAGTACACCACGCTCTGTCAACCTCACCCCCGCACCATGTCCCAGCAGGTCCAGCGCGCCGTGTCAATCTCACCCCCGCACCATGTCCCAGCAGGTCCAGCGGCCGTGTCAATCTCACCCCCGCACCATGTCCCAGCAGGTCCAGCGCGCCGTGTCAATCTCACCCCTGCACCATGTCCCAGCAAGTACACCGTGCTGTGTCAATCTCAGCCACCACCTTGTCCCAGCAGGACCAGCGCGCTGTGTCAATCTCACCCCCGCACCATGTCCCAGCAGGTCCAGCGCGCTGTGTCAATCTCACCCCCGCACCATGTCCCAGCAGGACCAGCGCGCCTTGTCAATCTCACCCCCGCACCATGTCCCAGCAGGACCAGTGCGCCGTGTCAATCTCACCCCCGCACCATGTCCCAGCAGGTACACCGCACCGTGTCAATCTCACCCCCACACAAATGTCCCAGCAGGTCCAGCGCGCCGTGTCAATCTCACCGCACCATGTCCCAGCAGGTCCAGCGCGCCGT
>NW_025182498.1:0-2569 GCF_004010195.1 Chiloscyllium plagiosum | reverse complement strand
CAGGGGAGGGCAGCAGTTGTCAAGATCATGGCATCGTGGCGAGAAGGGTGGGAAAAAGACCCATAGGGTCATTATCATGGGGGATTCTATTGTGAGGGGAGTAGGTAGGCGGTTCTGTGGCTGAAAACGGGACTCCCGGATGGTATGTTGCCTACCAGGTGCTCGGGTCAGGGATGTCACTGATCGGCTGCAGAGCATTCTAAAAGGGGAGGGTGAACAGCCAGTTGTCTTGGTGCATATAGGCACCAACGATATAAGTAGAAAGTGAGATGAGGTCCTGAAAGAACAATTCAGGGAGCTAGGAGAGAAGTTAAAGGGGAGGACCTCAAAGGTAGTGATCTTGGGATTACTACCAGTGCCACGTGCTAGCCAGCATAGAAATGAAAAAATTGGCAGGATGAACACGTGGCTTGAGAGATGGTGTGGGAGGGAGGGGTTCAGAATTGTTGAACACTGGGACCAGTTCTGGGGAAGGTGGGACTATTACAAAAGGGACAGTCTACATCTGAACCAGACTGGAACCAATGTCCTTGGGGGAGTTTTTGCTACTGCTGTTGGGGAGGTTTTAAACTAATGTGACAGGGGAGTGGGAACCAGAAGAGAAAACAAATAGGCAGCAAGGTGGAGACTGGAGACTGTGAGAATTATGAAGATAGCACTAATAAAGGGAAGAATAGACAGAGAGCAGGTGAGCGCAAAAGAACTGGTGGCCTGAAATGCTTCTACTTTAACGCAAGGAGTATAGTGTGTAAGGCAGGTGAACTTAGGGCTTGGATTGGTGCTTGGGAGTATGACATTATTGCCATCAGGGAGACTTGGTTGAAGGAAGGGCATGATGATTGGCAACTAAATGTTCCAGGATATAGGCGTTTCAGGCAGGACAGGGAGGGAAGTAAAAGAGGGGGTGGAGTTGCATTGCTGGTCAGGGACGATATCACGTCTGTGCGAAAGGAGGACACCATAGCTGTCTTAGGTAGTGAGGCATTATGGGTGGAGCTGAGAAATAAGAGGGTGCAGTTACATTGTTGGGGCTGTATTACAGGCCTCCCAACAGTGAGCGTGAGGTAGAAGAACAAATAGGTAAATAGATTATAAGTAGATGTAGAGGCAATAGGGTAGCAGTGATAGGAGATTTTAATTTTCCCAACATTGACTGGGATACACTTAGCGTCAGAGGTCTGGATGGAGTAGAATTTGTACAAAGCGTCCAGGAGAGTTTTCTAGAGCAGTATGTCAAAAGTCCGACGAGGGAAGGGTCCATATTGGATCTGGTACTGGGGAACGAGCCAGGACAAATGGTAGAAGTTGCGGTGGGAGATTTCTTTGGGAACAGTGATCACAATTCTGTAAGTTTTAGAATACTCGTAGATAAAGAAGAGAGTGGTCCTCAGGGAAGAGTACTAAACTGGGCCAAAGCCAATTATATCAAAATTAGGCAGGAGCTGGGAAATGTGGATTGGACACAGTTATTTGAAGGGAAGTCCACATTTGAGATGTGGGAGGCTTTCAAAGATAGGTTAATGGTAGTGCAGGATAGGCATGTTCCATTGAAGGCAAAGGATAGGAAGGGCAAGATTCGTGAACCGTGGATGACAGGAGAAATTGTACGACTAGCCAAGAGGAGAAGGGAAGCGTACATAAATTCTAGGCAGCTAAGAACAGAATGGGCCCTGGAGGAATATTGGAAGAGTAGGACAAGTCTTAAATGAAAAATCAAGCGGGATAAAAGGGGTCATGAAACAGCTTTAGCAAGCAGAATTAAGGAAAATCCCAAAGTATTTTATTCTTATATAAGAAGCAAGCGGGTAACTAGAGAAAGGATTAGTCCACTAAAAGATAATGAAGGAAGGCTGCATGCCGAACCTGAGAGAATGGATGCGATTCTGAATGATTACTTTGCATCAGTGTTCACTGAGGAGAGAAACATGGTGAATCTTGAGATAAGAGATAGAAGTTTGATTAGTCTGGATCATGTTGGCATAAGTAGGAAAGATGTGTTGGGTATGCTTGAGATTATTAAGGTGGAAAAATCCCCAGGACCGGATGGGATCTATCCCAGATTGCTGAGGGAGGCGAGAAAGGAAATAGCTGGGGCCCTGACAGATATCTTTGTGGCATCCTTAAATACAGGTGAGGTGCCGGAGGACTGGAAGGTTGCTCATGTTGTCCCCCTATACAAGAAGGGTAGTAGGGATATTCCGGATAACTACAGACCAGTGAGCCTGACGTCAGTGGTGGGGAAGTTGCTGGAGAGGGTACTGAGAGATAGGATCTATTTATATTTAGAAAAGAATGAGCTTATAAGTGATAGGCAACATGGTTTTGTGCGAGCGAGGTCGTGCCTTACCAACTTAATAGAGTTCTTCGAGGAAGTGAACAAGTTGATAGATGAAGGAAGGGCTGTTGATATCATATACATGGACTTTAGTAAGGCATTTGATAAGGTTCCCCATTGTAGACTAATGGAGAAAGTGAAGTCACATGGTGTGCAGGGCGTTCTAGCCAGGTGGTTAAAGAACTGGTTGAGCAACAGGACACAGAGAGTAATAGTTGAAGGGAGTTTCTCGAA
>NW_025182497.1:0-2569 GCF_004010195.1 Chiloscyllium plagiosum | reverse complement strand
TGGGTGAAGAGGTTTCTCCTCATCTCTGTCCTAAGATGGCCTACCCCTTATTTTTAAGGGGTCCTCTGGTTCGGGACTCACCCATCAGCGGAAACATGTTTCCTGCCTCCAGAGTGTCCAATCCGTTAATAATCTTATACGTCTTCCCAAATGCTTCTTTTGACCACCAGTTGCCAATTCCAGTAGAGTCCCACCCATTCTGGGAGGATTAGTAACCCCCTACCCAATTACCTCCTTTGATCCCACCAGCATTAATATCCAGTGCAGACCTTTTTCAGACCCAAGTTAGAAGCCATTTCATGACTATCATTCCATCATTTGCCTTTGGTGTGAAGCATTGACCTCAGGAACTTTAATTTTTTTTCTGTTGATTTGACTCTCCCTCTCAAGATTTCTGAACTCATTAAGCCAGGCAAATATTTTTCTTAGCATGAAACATCTGCCACGTTCTTTGCCATCAGCTCCACAGTTGGTGTGGTTATCACACAAGTATTTGATTTTCCCTTGCACACTAGCTCCACTCTCTGCTCTGGTCTTTGATGTGAATCCATTTTCTGAGAGACAGCTTCACAAATTCCAAACTCTGCCATCCTCCACTGAAGAGGATTTTGGAAGATTTGTGTTTATGCACGAATAGTCTTTTATCTTCTTACCACACTCCAGCTGGTGCCTGAGAATGTGACGGTCGTTTAAGGGGGAGAATAAAGGATACACGGCTTGATGATTTCAGAGATTGCGAAACAGGAAGCAAAAATACTCAGGAGAAGATGATTGGAGAGATGAGCTGAAATAATACAAAGGTGGGAGATGTAAAATACATCAAGCCCAACCAGTTCAGCTTCACAACTTTCACAAAATGTGAGCCGTGTCCCAGTGTGGTGAGCACTGTCATAGAATTATTATGGTGCACAAGGAGGCCATTCAGCCCCTTCAGCCTGTCCCTGTTCTGTAATTTTGCCCTACTATTCCTATTCAAAAAAATCCAATCTCTCTTGAATGCCTCAATTGAACCTGCCTCCACCACACTTTCAGGCAGTGTGTTCCATTGGTGTCTGTGGCACATGGGAAGATGGTTGTGGTTGTTGGAGGTCCATTGTCTCAGCTTCAGGACATCTGTGCAGGAGCTTCTTAGGGGGGTGTCCTAGGCCCAACCATCTTCAGCTGCCTCATCAATGACCTTCCGTCCATAAAGCCAGCAGTCGGGATGTTCGCCGATGATTGCACAATGTTCAGCACCATTCACAATTCCTCTGATACTGAAGCAGTCTTGTGGTCAAATGCAACAAGATCTGGCCAACATTCACCACCTGCAGGTTCCGCTGCAAGCCACTCATTATCCTGACTTGGAAATATATCGCTGTTCCTTCAGTGTTCCTGGGTCAAACTCCTGGAACTCCCTCCCTAAGGGCTTTGGGGCACGGACATACACGTGAACTGCAGCAGTTCAAGAAGGCAGCTCACCACTACCTTCTCAAGGGAAATTAGGGACAAGCAAAAAATGCTGACCCAGCCAGTGAGGCCCACATATCACAGGAGAATAAATGAAAAAACCTTAACTATTCACTGTTTGGAAAAGTTTTAATTTTCTTCCATCACCCTCACTTTGTTTACACATCACTTTAAGTCTATTTGATAAGCAATGGCCTATATAGCAACGTCTTGTGAATGAATTGTTTTAAATTATATTCCATCTGCCACATACTTGCCTACTCACTTAGCTTCTCCAACTCCCACTGAAGTCTCAAGTAGAAGCAAAATACTGTGGATGCTGGAAATCTGAAATTAAAAAAAAACAGAAAATGCTGGAGTAACTCTGTAGATGTCTGGCGAAGGGAGCAAAGTTAATATTTTGATGGACTGTGTTATCTCCACAGCCACTTCTGTTAATGCTCTGGGATTTGGTACATCTGGTTCAGTGATCTTATCAGTCTTAAATCCAGTTAATATTTTGAGTACTGCCTCTTCATTAATATTAATATTTTTCAGATCCTCATTTTCACAAGCTCTCCCCCACCCCTAGTATTTCTGGGAGATTTTCAATATCTTCCTCAGTGGAGACAGTCTCAATAAACTTTCAGTCCCCCTGTTTTTTTGTTTGTGCTTAAAACCAAAGCTGTGGCCTGTACATTGAGATTAGGGTTTGGTGTCTTCAGCAATGGGTAACTGCACATACATTATCCTTGAGACTGCTTATCTCCTCCTGTAACACTCCATTACTTGCATCTGTATATAACAGATTGCCAAGTGCAGTTCTCGCGTTCAGAGTTTAAGATGTCTCTTTCACACGCTCACTCGAGACTGGTGTCTTCCCTCTTATTGATATTGGAATCATGTGACCAGTCACATTATCATAAGTTCCATTACTTTAAACCTACCATGTTCAGCTGACTGAAAGACCCAATGACGCAATGCACTTGAAAGGGAGCAGAAAAGATTTACAATGATGTTGCCAGCATTGGAGGGTTTGAGCTACAGGGAGAGGCTGTATGGGCTAGGACTGTTTGCCCTTGAGCGTCGGAGGCTGAGGGGGTGACCTTATAGAAGTTTATAAAATCATGAGGGCTATTGA
>NW_025182496.1:0-2569 GCF_004010195.1 Chiloscyllium plagiosum | reverse complement strand
AGGGTGTACAGATTACATTGTATAGGGTGTACAAGTTACATTACACAGGGTGTATGGGCCATATTTAACAGGGAGTAGAGGCTACATTGATAGGGTACACAGGTTACATTGTACAGGGTGTACAGATTACATTGTACAGGGCAAATAGGTTACATTGTACAGAGGAAATTGATTACATTGTACAGGGTGTACAGCTAACATTGTACATGGCGCACAGGTTGTATTGTATAAGCTGCACAGGTTACATTTCATAGAGTGTACAGATTACATTTCACAGGGTGCACAGGTTACATTGTACAGGGTGTACAGATTACATTGTATAGGGTGTACAGGTTACATTACACAGGGTGTATGGGCCATATTTAACAGGGAGTAGAAGCTACATTGATAGGGTACGCAGGTTACATTGTACAGGGTGTACAGATTACATTGTACAGGGCAAATAGGTTACATTGTACAGTGTGCACAGGTTACATTCTACAGGGCATACCGGGTACATTGTACAGGGAGTACATGATACATTGTACACGGCATACAGGTTACATTGCACTGGGTGTACAGGTTACATTACACATGGCGTACAGGTTAAATTACACAGGGTGTACAGGTTACATTGACAGGGTGCACAGGGTACATCGCACAGTGTGTACAGGTTACATTGTACGGGCAGACAGGTAACATTGCGCAGGGTGAACACGTTAAATCTTGCAGGGCATACAGCTTACATCGTACAGGGCGTACAGGTTACATTACACAGGGTGTACAGTTACATTGTACAGGGCATATGGGTAACATTGTACAGGGTGTACAGGTTACATTGTACAGGATGTACAGGTAATATTGTACACAGCATACAGGTTACATTGCACATGGTGTACAGGTTACATTGCGCAGGATGCACTAGTTACATTCTACAGGGTGTACCGGTTACAGAGAACATAGAACATAGAAAAATACAACGCAGTACAGGCCCTTCGGCCCTCGATGTTGCGCCGATCCAAGCCCACCTAACCTACACTAGCCCACTATCCTCCATATGCCTATCCAATGCCCGTTTAAATGCCCATAAAGAGGGAGAGGAGAAAGTGAGGTCTGCAGATGCTGGAGATCAGAGATGGAAATGTGTTGCTGGAAAAGCGCAGCAGGTCAGGCAGCAACAGGGTGCACAGGTTACATTGTACACGACATTCAGGTTACACTGTACAGGGTGAACAGGTTATATTGTACAGGGCATACAGGTTACATTGTACAGAGTGTACTGGTTACATTGTACAGGGTGTACAGGTTACATTGTACAGGGAGTACATGATGCATTGTACAGGGTGTACAGGTTACATTGTACAGGGAGTACAGGTTACAGTTCACAGAGTGCACTGGTTACATTTCACAGGGTGTACAGGTTACACTGTAAAAGGCATAAAGGTTACATTGTACAATGTAACCAGTACACCCTGTGCAATGTAACCTTTATGTCCTTTACAGTGTAACCTGTACACCCTGTGAACTGTAACCTGTACACCCTGTACAATATAACCTGTATGCCCTGTATAATGTAACCTGTACACTCTGCACTGAGTGCACTGGTTACATTGTACAAGGTGCACAGGTTACATTGAACAGGGAGTACATGATACATTGCACAGGGCATGCAGGTTACATTAGACAGGATGTACAGGTTACATTGTACAGGGCGTAAAGGTTACATTGCACAGGGTGTACAAGTTACAGGGTGTACAGGTTATATTGTACACAGCATACAGGTCACATTACACAGGGTGTACAGGTTACATTGTACAGGGTGTACAGGTTACTTTGACATGGTGCACAGGTTGCATTGAACAGAGTGTACAGTTAACATTGTACATGGCGTACAGGTTGTATTGTACAAGGTGCACAGGTTACATTGAACAGGGAGTACATGATACATTGTACGCAGCATACAGGTTAGATTGCACAGGGTGTACAGGTTACATTGCACGTGACGTGCAGGTTACATTACACAGGGTGTACAGGTTACATTGTACAGGGAGTACATGATACATTGTTGAAGGTGTACAGGTTACATTGCACAAGTTGTACAGGCTATATTACACATGGCGTACAGGTTACATTCCACAAGGTACACAGGCTACATTGTACATGGCAAACACGTTACATTATTACAGTGGGAAATGATTACATTGTACATGGAGTACATGATACATTGTGCACCACATACAGGTTACATTGTACAGGGTGTACAGGATACATTGCACAAGGCATACAGGCCACATTGTACAGCGTGTACAGGAAACATTGTACACGACATACAGATTACACTGTACAGGGTGTACAGGTTACATTGACCAAGTGCACAGGTTACATTTCACAGGGTGTAAAGGTTAAATTGCACAGGGAGTACAGGTAACATTGTACAGGGTGTACAGGTCACACTGCACAGGGTGTACAGGTTACATTGTACAGCATGTACAGGTAACATTGTACACAGCATACAGGTCACATTACACAGTGTGTAGAGGTTACATTGTACAGGGTTTACAGGTTACTTTGACATGGTGCACTGATTACA
>NW_025182495.1:0-2569 GCF_004010195.1 Chiloscyllium plagiosum | reverse complement strand
CCCAAACACAAGTACCCTCAAGGCATTCATAAACATCGCGTCTTCCCTCTCGAAGGACACCATCTCCTGTCTTATATCTTTTTTCAATAGCTGCTGGGATTAGAATATAATTATTCACGATGTACTCTGTTTGAAGTTCGAATGATTTTTAAAATATGGATATGAGTATCGGAGAATGTGGGTATTTTTGCCAAGTGTTTGTACTCTGAATAGCAACTGCAGCAAGATACTCGTTTCATGTCGAACACAAATAAGATACAGATCACAGCACTTTCCAAATTGTTCAATCATAAATTCCTAGAATATATCGGCACAAATTACATTCCAAGTAATGCTTTGTCTTCTTTGTTCCCATCGGATAGATATGTTCTGATGGGATGTTCAAAATTCAAAGTTTATGATAGATTTAATTAAAAATGGACAAGGACTAAAGCATTGGGGAAACTAAGGCAAAATGACTGTGCTATTAAACATGCCACAGAATCCAGACTGGCTGCAGCGACCAACAGAAAGTTTGCAATCAGCATGACAGTTGAAGACCTAAAATATAAATCTGAATTTGAGGTTGAAATGAATCAGCTCGATCATAAACATCGAGGTGTATCCCAGTCAAAGGGGCGCCTCACAGCGGTATTTGGAAGAGGCTACGTGCACCGAGCATCTGCAGTAATGGATATCGAAGGATCATCCTGCCATCAACATGGATATCAATGCCTCGTTTGGTCTAACCGATCAGCCTGTATCTTCACCCACCGTGTTCTGTTACATTCACGCGCAGATGTATATTCGGACTGCACGTAAGTATGCAAAAGCTTGACTGAATGCTTACCAGTTT
The DNA here is from genome assembly GCF_004010195.1 of Chiloscyllium plagiosum. Taxonomy (NCBI): domain Eukaryota; kingdom Metazoa; phylum Chordata; class Chondrichthyes; order Orectolobiformes; family Hemiscylliidae; genus Chiloscyllium; species Chiloscyllium plagiosum. The sequence goes on along the minus strand of NW_025182495.1, from coordinate 1,734 downwards.
GGGAAGTTCGATGTTTGTTTCCGCTGATGTGAAATAACTATCATCAGCCCCCTCACTGAAGAACTGCAGGCCTCACAGTCGGTTAAGTTCAGCATAATCAAAGATGGAACTAACCACAGGTGATCCCCATAATGTAAACGCAGAGCAGACAAATGGACCAAAAGACGGACTAATGCAGGAGTTTCCTGGTGGGCACCCATAGGAAAGCAGCCAATGCTGTAAGTCGAAGTCAGTAAAACATAGAGGACATTAGACAAGCACAACGCCGTGATGATTCCTTCAAAGCAAATTTTGGGAAGAGTTTACCCAGATGCCTCTGCCAGATGGATGCATTCCCGACACGTAGGTGACTGGTTATTTCTAAAATCATGATTGTATGTCCCCTCGACTGAAGACAGGAACCAAATTATACATAAATATCATTATAGGCACGTGCATCAGGGAAGAAAGGCCACTACAAAACGATTAAAATCAGTGTGTCGGTGACCCGAGTTGCATAGAGATGCAGCACATAATAAAGGGAACTGTTTTGTCTCCAACTAAAACAATACAGACAATTACACGCGAAGGGGAGAACTAAGAAGTGGAAGGGCACAGGACAATACTTGAAATTCTCTTCACAGGTCCCCTGCCAACGTTTGGCAATGCACATATCTGCATTCTGATCATCATAGGTACTGTGACAAAATGGGTCGATGCTTTCCTTGTTATTTGAATCCAACCAAAGCAACAACATATATCAAAACAGAGATGGTATTCACAGGATGGGGTCTACCTTGCAGTAACAAGTCAGATCGATAAATCCATTTCAAAGGCTGAGTGATGCAAATTATGATACCTATGCTTGGTATCAAGCAGAAATTCCACATTGTATACTAAACAATTCAGTGGGATCGTGGAAAGCATGAAGCACAACCAAAAAGGGATGATTAGGAAGACAGTGCAGCAGAATAAGAAAAACTGGGAGACAATACTTCCGTTTGGCCTCATGATGGTATGCATCACCATCGTCTGATCTCCAGAATAAACCTCGCACACTGTCATGGCAGACCGACGCCTGAAGGGAGACGAATATCTGTATGGCCTCGACCTCACAGAACCAGAATTCACTGTCCAGGTTCACAGATAAGCAGTGCAGGCTCACACTTAGAACATCAAGACCACTCAGCTAAATGCGCCTGTCAAGTTAAGGACGAGAAGGAACGTGAGAAAGGCGTACTTCGATAGCAAAGTTTACCTTTTTTGTATTTGATCAATCTCTAGAAAGTGCAGTGTTCTCATATGCTATCTGCATCAGTTTCGTTGCTCCACTATCTGTTGGGCTTAGCTTGAATCGGCATGGTCCTGCAGTCACTGCCTTTCATGTTGTGATCCATCACAACAGGACCAAAAGGAGGTCCTTGGCCTGGAAGGGCTGTCAAACACATGATGGATTTCAAGAAAAATGGACAAATAGGAAATAATTCTGGGTATCTAAGGTGAGCCTTAACAAAAATGACAGTGCTATTATGCATGCTGCATCATCCAGACAGGCTGCAACTACCAACAGCCAGTTAGCAATGAACCCGGCAGTTGAAAATCTATCACATACACCCGAATTTGGTTGGAATGTCATCGTCAGGGCGAACGGAAACGTCGAGATGTGTAACTGATACAGGAGCGCGTTACACTCCGAAGTGGAGGGTTCTACATGCTCCCAACACCTGCAGTCATGGACATCTGAGGACCGCCCTG
>NW_025182494.1:0-2569 GCF_004010195.1 Chiloscyllium plagiosum | reverse complement strand
GGCCTGGTGGCGACGGATAGGGCCCGGTGGAGACAGGTGGGGCATGTTGGCGACAGGTGGGGACCGGTGGAGACAGGTGGGGCGTGGTTGGGCCTGATGGTGACAGATGGGGACCGCTGGCGACTGATGGGGACCGCTGGCGACTGATGGGGACCGCTGGCGACTGATGGGGACCGGTGATGATAGTTGGGGACTGGTGGAGACAGATGGGGACCGGTGGCGACAGATGGGGACCGGTGGCGACAGGTGGGGACCCGATGACGACTGATGGGGACCGGTGGCGACTTATGGGGACTGGTGGTGACGGATGGGGACAGGTGGTGACCGACGGGGCCTCGTTGGAACTGGTCCTGACAGATGGGGCCTGCTGGTGACAGATGGGGCCCGGTACGGACTGGTGGAGACAGATGGGGACCGGTGACAAGGGATGGGGACCGGTGGCGATAGTTGGGGATTGTTGGAGACAGGTGGTGACAGGCGGGTCCTGGAGGCGACAGGTGGGTCCTGGTGGCGACTGATGGGTCCTGGTGGCGACTGATGGGGCCCGGTGGGGACTGGTGGAGACATGTGGACCATGGTGGCGACAAATGGTGACCTGTGGCGACTGATGGGGACCGGTGGCGACAGATGGGGCCTGGTGGAGACACGTGGGTCCTGGTTGGGCCTGGTGGCGACAGATAGGGCCCGGTGGCGACAGGTGGGGACCGGTGGCGACAGGTGGGGACCGGTGGAGACAGGTGGGGACCGGTGGAGACAGGTGGGGCGTGGTTGGGCCTGATGGTGACAGATGGGGCCCGGTGGCGACAGATGGGGCCTGGTGGCGACAGATGGGGCGTGGTTGGACCTGGTTGCGACAGATGGGGACCGGTGGCGACCGATGGGGACTGGTGGCGATAGGTGGGGACCGGTGGCGATAGGTGGGGACCGGTGGAACCCGGTGTAGACAGTTGGGTCCTGGTGGCGACAGGTGGGACCCGGTGGCGACAGGTGGGGTCCGGTGGCGACAGGTGGGGTCCGGTGGCGACAGGTGGGGTCCGGTGGCGACAGGTGGGGCGTGGTTGGGCCTGGTGGTGACAGATGGGGACCGGTGGAGACAGATGGGGTGTGCTGGCAACGAATGCGGCCTGGTGGGACCCGGTGGAGACAGGTGGGTCCTAGGGGTGACAGATGGGGCCTGGTGGCAACAGATGGGGCCCCGTGGAGACAGATGGGTATCGGTGGTGATAGCTGGGGACTGATGGGGCCTGGTGGCGACGGACGGGGCCTGGTGGCGACAGGTGGGGACCGGTGGCAACAGGTGGGGACCGGTGGTGACAGGTGGGGACCGGTGGCGACAGGTGGGGACCGGTGGGGACCCAATGACGACTGATGGGGACCGGTGGCGTCTGATGGGGACTGGTGCCGACGGATGGGGCCAGGTGGCGACCGACGGGGCCTGGTTGGAACTGGTCGTGACAGATGGGGCCCGGTAGGGACTGGTGGAGACAGATGAGGACTGGTGACGAGGGATGGGGACCGGTGGCGATAGTTGGGGATTGGTGGAGACAGGTGGTGACAGGCGGGTCCTGGAGGCGACTGATGGGTCCTGGTGGGGACTGGTGGAGACAGGTGGGCCATGTTGGCGACAAATGGTGACCTGTGGCGACAGATGGGGCCTGGTGTAGACAGGTGGGTTGGTTGGGCCTGGTGGCGACAGGTGGGGCCTGGTGGCGACAGGTGGGGCCTGGTGGCGACAGGTGGGGCCTGGTGGCGACAGGTGGGGCATGGTGGCGACAGGTGGGGCATGGTGGAGACAGGTGGGGCATGGTGGAGACAGGTGGGGACCGGTGGAGACCGGTGGAGACAGGTGGGGACCGGTGGAGACAGGTGGGGACCGGTTGGGCCCGGTGGCGACAGGTGAGGCCCGGAGGCGACAAGTGCGGCCCGGAGGCGACAGGTGGGGCCCGGTGGCGACAGGTGGGGCCCGGTGGCGACAGGTGCGGCCCGGTGGCGACAGGTGCGGCCCGGTGGTGATAGGTGGGGCCTGGTGGCGATAGGTGGGGCCTGGTGGCGATAGGTGGGGCCTGGTGGCGACAGATGGGGCGTGGTTGGGCCTGGTGGCGACAGATGGGGACCGGTGGCGACAGATGGGGCGTGGTTGGGCCTGGTGGCGACAGATGGGGACCGGTGGCGATAGATGGGGACCGGTGGCGACAGATGGGGACCGGTGGAACCCGTTGTAGACAGTTGGGTCCTGGTGGCGACAGATGGGGTGTGGTTGGGCCTGGTGGCGACAGGTGGGGACCGGTGGCGACAGGTGGGGACCGGTGGCGACAGGTGGGGCGTGGTTGGGCCTGGTGGCGACAGATGGGGACCGGTGGCGACTGATGGGGACCGGTGGTGACAGATGGGGCCTGGTGGTGACAGATGGGGCCTGGTGGTGACAGATGGGGTGTGCTGGCAACGAATGCTGCCTGGTGGGACCCGGTGGAGACAGGTGGGTCCTGGGGGTGACAGATGGGGCCTGGTTGGGCCTGGTGGCGACAGATGGGGCCCCGTGGAGACAGATGGGTATCGGTGGTGATAGTTG
>NW_025182493.1:0-2569 GCF_004010195.1 Chiloscyllium plagiosum | reverse complement strand
CCCAATGCTCACCTGGAAATTGAGAAACAAATTTGTAAGGAGATAGAGTCATAGAGATGAACAGCACAGAAACAGACCCTTCAGTCCAACTTGTCCATGCTGACCAGATATCCCATACCAATCTCGTCCCACCTGCCAGCACCCAGCCCATATTCCTCCAAACGCTTCCTAATCATATACCCTCCAGATGCCTTTTAAACGTTGCAATTGTACTAGCCTCCACAACTTCCTCTGACAGCTCATTCCATACGCGTACCAACCTCTCCGTGAAAATGTTGGCCCTTTTATATCTTTCGCCTCTCACCCTAAACCCATGCCCATTAGTTCTAGACTCCCCCACTCCAGGGAAATGACTTTGTCTATTTATCCTATACATGCCCCTCATGATTTTATAAGTCTCTATAAGGTCACCCCTCAGCCTTGTTGGTTATTTGTAAGAATAATACTGTGGTTATTGTAGGGGATTTTAACGTTCCAAACATAGACTGGGACTGCCATAGTGTTAAAGGTCTGGATGGAGAGTTAAGTGTGTGCAAGAAAATTTTCTGATTCAGTATGTGGATGGATCTACTGGAGAAGGTGCAAAACTTGATCTACTCTTGGGAAATAAGGCAGGGCAGGTGACTGAGGTGACAGTGGGGGAGTATTTTGGAGCCAATGACCAAAATTCTATTAATTTTAGAATAGTGATGGAAAAGGATAGACTGGATCGAAAAGTTCAAGTTCTACACTGGAGGAAAGCCAATTTTGATGGACTAGTTAAGATCTTTCAAAAGTTGATTGGGGGCAGATGTTTGCAGGTAGAGGACAGCTGGAAAATGGGAAGCCTTCAGAAATTAGGTAACGAGAGTCCAGAGACAGTATATTCCTGGTAGGGTGAAGGGCAAGGCTGGTAGGTGTAGGGAATGCTGGAAAACTAGAGAAATTGAGATTTTGGTCAAGAAAAAGGAGGAAGGATATGTCAAATATAGGCAGCAAGGATTGAATGAATCCTTAGAAAATTGTGAAGGCAGTGGGAGTCTACTTAAGAAGCAAATCAGGAGGGCAAAGAAGGGACATGAGATAGCTTTGGCAAAAATGATTAAGGAGAATTCAAAGGGATTTTATGACTACATTAAGGACAAAAGGGTAACTAGCGACAGAATAGGGTCCCTTAAAAATCAGCAAAGTGGCCACGTGTGGAACTGCAGGAGATGGGGTATATACTAAATTTGCATCAGTGTTTACTGTGGAGAAGGATGTGGAAGATATATAATGTGGGGAAATAAATAGCAATATCTAGAAAAAGGTCCATATTATAGACAAAGTGGTGCTGGAAGTCTTAAAACATATAAAGTTGAATAAATCCTGGAAGTCTTAAAACATATAAAGTTGAATAAATCCTTGAGACCTGATTAGACATAGCCTAGAAATCTGTGGGAAGCTAGGGAAGTGATTGCTGGGCCCTTGCTGTGATATTTATATCATCAATAGTCACAGGTGTCAGATGATTGGAGGTTGGCTATTGTGGTGCCACTATTTAAGAAAGGTGGTAAGGAAAAGCCAGGGAACTAAAGACCAGTGAACTTGACATCAGTGGTGGACAAGTTGTTGGAGGAAATCCTGAGATATAGGATGTACATGTATTTGGAAATGCAGGACTGATTAGGGATAGTCAGCATGGCTTTGTGCTTGGGAAATCATGTCGCAGAAACTTGATTTGAGTTTTTTTTAGAGTAACAAAGAGGATTTATGAGGGCAGAGTGGTGGACATGATCTATATGGATTTCAGTAAGGTGTTCGACAAAGTTCCCCATGGTAGACTGGTTAGCAAGGTTAGATCACATGGAATACAGAGAGAACTAGCCAATTATATACAGAACTGGCTCAAAGGTAGAAGACAGAGAGTGGCGGTGGAGGGTTGCCTTTCAGACTGGAGGCCTGGACCAGTGATTTGCCACAATGATTGGTGCTAGGTTCATTGTTTGTCGTCATTTGGATGTGTAGGTAGGAGGTATAGCTACTAAGTTTACAGATAACACCAAATTGGAGCTGTAGCGGACAGAGAAGAAGGTTACCTCACAGTACAATGGGATTTTGATCAGATGGGCCAATGGGCAGATGGTGTTCAATTGAAATAAATACGAGGTGCTGCACTTTGGAAAGGAAAATCAGGGCAGGAGTTTTACACTTAATGGTAAGGTCCTAGGAAGTGTTGCTGAACAAAGAAACCTTGGAGTGCAGCTTCATAATTCCTTGGAAGTGGAGTCACAGGTAGTTAGGATAGTGAAGAAAGTGTTTGGTCTGCTTGCCTTGATTGATCAGTGGATTGAGTATAGAAGTTGGGAAGTCATGTTGTGGTTGTACAGGACATTGGTCAGGCCAATTTTGGAATTCTGGTCTCTCTGCTATAGGAAGGATGTTGTGAAATTTGAAAGGGTTCAGAAAAGGTTTACAATGATATTGCCAGTGTTGCAGGGTTTAGCTGAAGAGAGGCTGAAATAAGCTGGAGCTGTTTTCCCTAGAGCATCGGAGGCTGAGGGTTTTATGAAATCATGAGAGGCATGGATAGGATAAATAGACAAGGTAT
>NW_025182492.1:0-2568 GCF_004010195.1 Chiloscyllium plagiosum | reverse complement strand
GCTGCCTGACCGGCTGTGCTTTTCCAGCACCACGCTCTTCGACTCTGACCTCCAGCATCTGCAGTCATCATTTTCTCCAAGGAAAACTCATGCACCATTAAGAAATTGCCTGTCTGTTTGGAGGTATTCCTGGACATCTGAAAATGTGACTTGCGCAACCGTTACTGCAATTTAACTTACAAATATTGGGACGCTTGTACGAAAGCAACACTGCTGATGCTGAAAATCTGGAAGAGCAAAACTCTGAAAGAACTCAACAATTTAGGCAGCTAGACTCTGAAAGTGAAGATCTAATGAAAGGTCATTGACATAGTTTCTCTCCACAGATACTGAGTATTCTTTTCAAATATATTTTGTTCTCTTTGGGTTTGCTGTAGTTGACTAATGTTGGCTTTTAGTTTCAAACTAAGAGGTCAGAGAGTCCTGAGGGAAGAGAGAGAGATGAGCACAAATGGGGTGGGGCAGAAGGTGAAAGAAGCTGGGAGTGGATTGGGTAGTGGAGTGAGGAGCATTATGGGTAAGATAGATGAGGAAATTTGAAAGCATGAGGCTGGAATCTGGATGCAGTGATAAGAAATGGGTTTTCAAAGGTGGAAAGAGAGGAATCTAAGGCCATGAGAGAAGGGGAGGGATGGTCGAGGGAGAGAGAGAGGAAGACAGGGATTGAGTGGAGTTATGCCAGGAGTAGAGGGCAAAGAGGAGTGCAGAAGCTAAGGGCTGAATTTGGGAAACTAGGGAGAAGCAGAATGAGGGTGTAAGATGAGAGTGGATAAGAAGGTGACACCTGTGAGATATGAGGAGGGTGTGTGGAGTGAGGAGCTGGTGGTGTCTATAATATGGTGGAAGCTGAATATGAGGAAATGGCAGACTGGCTAAGTATTTGCCTTGTAATTGTCTTCACAACAAAGGATGAGGATAAAGGCCAGATAAATGAGGAAAATTTGAATAAAATTGCAAAGGAAGAACTTGTTGGATATTTTTACAAATATTCAACTAAGTAATAAGACTGCAGAAGACAAAACTCCAGAACTTGACGCTGTTTACTGCAGAATATTAGAAGAAACAGGTTTTAAAATCATATGTCCAAATCTTGATCTTCCAATACAGACTACTTTGGCAACATCCTTCCACTATTTAAGAAAGGTTAGACAGATAAAGGTCTGCCACATCAATGCACCAGTGTTCCCATGCCAACATTTCTATTCCAGGCCTGGCACAGTGTTCTAGTGAGCCTCAACACAAGCTCAAAGAAAATCACATTTGGGACTTAACATTGAGGTCAATAACATTAGTGCCTAATTCCATCCTTCATGTTTTTACCCACCCCACAGTCAGTCCTGTTATGACGAGTTGCTTTTAGCACAGTCACCTATTCTTACGTACTCCTTCATCCATTATCACAGTAGCAGGTTGCACTCAGCACAGCTCACCCATTGTCTGGCTCTTAGCTCTTATCATCACTTATTCAGCCTGCTATCCATAATTTCCTTGTTTACCTACCACTTTAATATCTCTCTCTCTCTCTCTCTCTCTAGGCTCTGTCTCCATCTACTCACTCACTTCTCCCATTCCCCACACTCCCACCTTTGGCTTCAGCATGAATACCACTTTTAGCATGATACAAACAGTACTGATGAAAGACCACCGGACTCTAACCATTAACACTGCTTTCTTCCCATTGATGCTGGCAGAAGTGCTGAGTTCCTCCAGCAATTTCTGTTTTTGTTTCCAACCTCTGAAGTTCTATTTAAGATAGACAAAAAGTCTGGGTTTTGTCCTCAGTGGTGAAAAATGCCATTTGTCATAATGAAAACTGCCAAAAGACATTTTCTGGACTTGTGCTCAGCATGGCATGCTCATTGGGAGTCTGTGATGCCCTCTACTGTGCATCAAGCAGCATTTGAATTCTGCATAATAAACTCTTGTACATTGTTATACATGACAATGAGATGTTTAGGAGATGAGAAATATAGGGTGGCATTGGAATGAACATGTTGACATTGAATGAGGTGGAAACTTTATTGCTGGAACAGCACAGCAGGTCAGGCAGCATCCAGGGAACAGGAGATTCGACGTTTCGGGCACAGGCCCTTCTTCAGAAGAAGGGCCTGTGCCCGAAACGTCGAATCTCCTGTTCCCTGGATGCTGCCTGACCTGCTGTGCTGTTCCAGCAATAAAGTTTCAACTTTGATCTCCAGCATCTGCAGACCTCACTTTCTCATTGAATGAGGTGGAACATGTTCACAGCACTAAATGCTCTGGGCTACAAATAATGCAAAAAATTATAGCATTTGATGTGATTCACTAAGATTTGTAAACATCTGTTTCATAAATTTTAATATGATATTAATATTTTTGGAGAAGTGTTGCTGCTGTACCTGTCATTTTTAACTGATTTTATTTCACTGCAACTGTTTCCAAAGTAGAAAGTGTTTTTTTTAAGTTAGTGATGCTACTGGAAGCATCTAGACTCCAGCCTCCTGATCCCAGATTTTATTTTAGTTAGGTTTGTTAGTGGTGGCACAGGAACAGGAAGGTGGAGGAGTGACCCCAGTGAGTAAGTAGGAA
>NW_025182491.1:1491-2568 GCF_004010195.1 Chiloscyllium plagiosum | reverse complement strand
GATCTGAGACCAAATGCCTTCTCTGTGATGCCTTTCATAGTGTTACCCATTTTGCCTGAGTTTCCGCAAGGTAGTGATCCATTGAATATTTATGTCCACCTTTTGTTCACCCTTTAACCAGATCTCTCTGGTGTCTAAACCTCTTTTATCTCAGTGTCACAAATCCATCTGCCTTATTGATAACACTTCGTCCATTCAAAACAAAAACAGAATTGACTCTTTCCCACAATTTCCTGTCACAAACCTATTCCCTGATGTACAGTTTTAGTTAATCGCTGTCCCATCCTGTTCCTTTCTGATTGCCTTCAGCCACATCCCCATACTGTTCCGATGCTTCACCTTTTCTCTTTGGATTTGGAGAGCTCTTTTCACCTGGACCCTGTCCCTGCATCCTCTCTGTCAGTTTAAAGCCCTGTCTATAAACCTACTGACATGATTGGCCAGGACACTGGTCCCAGCACGGTTGCAGTGGGACCATCCTACTGGATTTTTTTATAAATCAGGTAGGGGATGAGGGTGTCTCTGGCTGACCAGCCTTTATTGCCCAGCCCTAGCTTCCCATGAGCTGAGCAGCTTGCTTGGCCACTTCAGAGGGCAATTGAGATGCAAACACTTTGCTGTGGGTATGTTGTGCAGACCACTTGAGGATGATCAGATCTCGTTGTCGAAAGGACAAATGGGCGGCACAGTGACTCAGTGATTAGCACTCCTGCCTCACAGCACCAGGGTCCCAGGCTCGATTCCAGCCGCGGGCAACTGTGTGGAATTTGCACATTCTCCACGTGTCTGCGTGAATTGCCTCGGGATGCTCCGGTTTCCTCCCACAGTCCAAAGACGTGCAGGTCAGGCGAATTGGCCATGCTAAATTGCCCATAATGTTAGGTGCATTAGGTCGAGGGAGATAGGTCTGAGTGGGTTACTCTTCGGAGGGATGGCATGGACTGGTTGGGTCGAAAGCCCTGTTTCCACACTGTATGGAATGTAGTCTAAGGGATTGTGATATGTGTACATCAGCGATGGTTTCATAATTGTTTATGGATTGTTAATTGCTATTTTTAAAATTATTGATTTTAAATT
>NW_025182491.1:0-1270 GCF_004010195.1 Chiloscyllium plagiosum | reverse complement strand
GCAACAGCACAGGCCAGGGATGGAGTTTGGGATTTTCCAGATATCTGTGGGGCTCATTTCCATTCTCCTTGTGTAACCCTCACTGCATCAGTCTAATTTCCCATTCCGTCTATCTCTCTGTCTCCTGCAGATACTCAGGAAGTTCCTGACCTAATAGACTCCCCAACTGCCGGATGTCTCATCCATCACCACATTGAAGATGGTTGGTCAGCCAGAGAGACAAAGGGCAGGGGGTTCTTGAGCCTTCAATAGATCCTGCAGTGAGGTAAGATCACTCTCAGTGCACAGAGCAGAGAGCAATGAGCGGGTTCCAAGCATCGGCTAACAAGACATGATATAGATACAGTGCTGGAGGGGAGCACAGTACAGGCACACCCCAGACTCAATCAACACATCTACTTTAACCTATGTTGCACTGAGACAGCATCGAGAGTTCAGAGTTATCAATCCAGGCCTGCGCTGTCTTCGTGAGCATCAGGACAACAGAGGTTAAAGCAGGCCTCTGACGAGAGGTTGGGAATGCTGCCTGGAATCTTTCTGTTCTGTGTTCTCCCTCCAACACTGTACTTCGACTCACTACTCTGCAACACTCTATCTATGGCATGGCTTATGCACCAGTGTCTTCAGTCATCGTAAACACCTATAACAGTAGTTGTCCCTGTAACCTACTCCATTCCCGATTAGTCCCTCCACATATTTGAGATGTACTGCACTCCAGATTACCATCCCTATCGCTGTAACATGCTTCAGTGTCTACAACATGCTTTATTTCGGTACTCTAATCCTCTTTAACTGGATACAGAGTGATACAGCACGAAAACAGAACCTGTTGTCCAACGCCTCAATGCTGCCCATGTTATCTAAACAGAACGAGTCTCATTTCCCTGCGTTTGGCCCTCAGCTCTTCAAACCTTCTCCTCTCAATATACCTCCGCAAATGTCTTTTCCGTGTTGTAATTGTTCTTGTTTCTCCCTTGTGCCTGAGGCAGTCTGTTCCATCTATGCACCATCCTCTGTAGATAATGTTCCCCCTCAGCTCCCTCTTTAAATCCTTGCTCTCTCATCTCCCGTTTATACCCTCTAGTTTTGGACTCACCTACCCTTGGATATTCACCTTACTGAGACCCCGCATGGTTTTGTCAAACTTTGTAAGGTCACTCCGTGGCCTCCTCTGCCCAAGGGAAATATTTAGGACAATGTTACAAATATCTCCAACGTATGTAACAAAGTGCTGGCCAATGTTACAAATGCCACTTTCTCCACCCTCTCC
>NW_025182490.1:1253-2568 GCF_004010195.1 Chiloscyllium plagiosum | reverse complement strand
TTTTCAAGGCAGGAAATCTACAATTCATGAACCATGCATGCATGTATGCGCGTGCGTGCGCGTGCGCGCGCGCGCGCACACACACACACACACAGACCTTGTGACTCCAGACCTACCATAATGTGGTTGACTGTCAACTGCCTTCTAGCATGTAGTCACAATTACTCTGTCCAAGGGCCATGAGGGACAATGAGTAAATGTTGGATGTGCTCGCAATCATCATATCCCACAAAATATTTTCTCATAACTGAAAAAACATAGATTAATGAAGGGCAGCCAAAAAAAACTGCGATGGGAAAGTCATGCCCAACCATCCTGATTTGCTTGTAGTTATATGTTTTAAAATCCTCTTCAGAGAGGACATTGATTACACCACTGTTGGAAGACTGCATGCAATTCTGGGCTCTCTGCTCCAGGAAGGAGGTTGTGAAACTTGAAAGGGTTCAGAAAACATTTACAAGGATGCTGCCAGGGTTGGAGGGTTTGAGCTACAGGAAGACGCTGAATCGACTGGGTTCATTTTCCCGGAAGTTTTGAAGGGTAAGTTGTGTTTTTATAGATGTTTATAAATTCATGAGGGCATGGATAGGGTAAATAGGATAGGTATTTTACCTGGGGTGGGAGAGTCCAGAACTAGATTGCATAAGCTTAAAGTTATTGGCAAATGGAGTTTAATATAGCTAAGTATGAGGTCTTACATTTTGTATCGTCAAATCAAGGTTGGATTTACATGGTGAATGGTAGGACCTTGACTGTAGTTGAACAGAGGGATTTTGAAGTTCAGGTTTTGGCACACTGGACTTCATCAGTGATGGCATTCAATATAAGATACCAAATTAGAGGCGAGATATGCACCAAATATTCACGTCTACCAACAAGCACCAAATCTGTTTCATATGCAGTATTTTGAACCAAGAGATCTCGGGTTGCGGGTTATTAGCTCCTAGAAAATGGAGTCGTGGGTAGACGGGTGGTAAAGAAGGCTTTTAGCATGCCTGGTTTCATTGTTCAGAGCATTGAGCACAGGAGTTGGGACGTCTTGTTGCAGCTGTCACACATGCCACACAACAACGATAGGTGTGGCCCTACCCCCCTCTGACGGGCTGTCCCTTTGAATATCTGGGGGAAGATTAGACCCACCTGTCTGTGTTTGGCTCATATGTACTTATCCAAATAATTTTAAACATTGTAACATTATCTGCATCCACCACTTCCTCTGACAGTTCATTCCACACACGAACCACCTTCAATGTAAAAAACGTTTGCCCCCCCCACCCCATCCTTTTTAAATCTTCTCCCTCTCATCTTAAAAATA
>NW_025182490.1:0-1177 GCF_004010195.1 Chiloscyllium plagiosum | reverse complement strand
AAAAAAGGTGAGCTTTAAGAATTGACTGAAAGGACAGTGAAGATTCAACCAGCTGACAGTGGATCTGAAATCACATGTAGATCAGACCAGGTTAGGACAGCAGGAAACCAGAGAAGCTTTTACAACAAACCACAACGATTTCATCATTAGACTCTTAATTCCAGATTTATATTGAATTCAGATTCCAGCACCTGCCGTGGCAGGTTTTGAACCCAGGTCCCCAGAACATTAGCTGGGTGAATAGTCTGGTGACAATAAAGTCGGCCATCGCCTCCCCTGAACACATTGGCATATTGTGTTTAGAGATAACAGAGGAGCAAGAGGTTTCAGCAGCTGCTAAGTTGTTGATAATACACAAGGGAACATCAGCACTCTCAGTAATGGCACATACTGAAGCCAGAACCTGTATCAGAGGTAAGGGTTCGGGAACTATAAGAAATAGGAATTGGAAAATGCCATTCAACCCCTTGAGCCTGCTTCTCCATTCAATAGGATTGTGCTTGATCTGACATTCTCCACATGCACTTTCCTGCCCTTTTCCAGTAACTGATCGTGATCCCCTGACTGATCAAGAATCTATCGATCCTAGTTTTAAATGTGACATGAAGGGTGTCAACAGAGTTTCTGGGATGGGGGAGGGGGGTGCTCAGGTCTAACTTGGGGACTAAAACAATGGCTTCACACTTCACAATATTTAACAAAGGGAATGTTTATAGTTTACAGTTAAAAATTCTTGAAGATGGGCTCATGCCCGAAACGTCGATTCTCCTGCTCCTTGGATGCTGCCTGACCTGCTGCGTTTTTCCAGAAACACATTTTCAGCTCTGATCTCCAGCATCTGCAGTCCTCACTTTCTCCTAGAGAATCTCATGGAGTCTCACAGAGTAACACAGATGTACAACACGGAAACAGACCCTTCGGTCCAACTTGTCCATGCAGCCCAGTTATCCTAACCTAATCTAGTCCCATTTGCCAGCACTTGGCCCAAATCCCCATAAAACCTTCCTATTCATATACACATCTAGATGCATTTTAAATGCTGTAATTATACAGCCTCCATCACTTACTCCAGCACCTCATGCCGGACATGCATCACCCTCTGCGTGAAAAGTTTGCCCCTTAAGTCCTTTCTATATCTTTCCCCTCCCCTCCCCTCCATAAAACTATGCACTGGAGT
>NW_025182489.1:0-2568 GCF_004010195.1 Chiloscyllium plagiosum | reverse complement strand
TATAGAAAGCCTTCTGAAAATCCAAATTTACCTTTTCCAGTGGTTCTCCATTGTCTATGCTGCAAGTAACGACTTTAAACAATTCCAATGTTTACCAAGACTGGTTTCCCTTTCCCAAATCATGCGGATTCCCTCTAATATTGCTGTTATTTCTCAATAACTGATATCACTTTCTACTTCATAGATTGGGACAGTTTCCTTACTGATGCTCATTGCTCTGAAATTGCTCCCACTATCTCATCATCCTTCGTAAATGGTCGGATCACGTTTAGTCCCTTCCAATTATCTACAATGGCTTCTGGCCTTTGCAGAATGTATAGAAAAGTAAAACTGTCATCGACAGTACAATTAAGGTGACTCTTGATTTTTTTTCTGACATTTTGATGTGAAGTACATCTGGTCCCTCAGACTTAGCAATGTTTTCATCCAGCTACATTTTCAAAGACTACCCTGATATAGATTAACTTTACGTTTCCCATTGTTCAGGTCTGATACAGTGGCTCATTTGTTGGCACTATTGCCTCATGGTGTCAAGTTAAGGGTCCGATTCTAGCCTCGGGCAACTATCTATGTAGAGTTTGCACATTCTCCCTGTGTCTGCGTGCGTTTCCTTCCTCAATCCAAAAACGTGCAGGTTTGGGTGAACTGGCTGTGCCACATTGCTCGTAGGGTTCAGTGATGTGTCGGTTACGTGCATTAGTGTGGGGGAATTGGTCTGAGTGGGATACTTTTCGAAGGGTCGGTGTGAACCTGCTGGCCCAAAGAGCCTGTTTCCACACTGTCGCTGTCTAATTCTAAAAAGATACCCAACTGATTATTTTTTTTTTCTCAAAGAATTTCTGGATCTTCCTGCATGAATACAAATGCAAAGCAACTGCTTAGTTTCTCTACCATTTCCCTTTTCTCGACAATGCATTACTAATTTCCTCATTTGATATTGCTTTTCCTTTGTTTTCCTTGCAATACGAATCTTAATTGACACTTAGTTAACAAAGTTTAGTTGCGACCTGATATCATCTAATATTACTGCAACAACCACAATAATTGCATATTTAACTTCCAGTGTATAAGGGGCGTAAACTGATTTTGTTCAGAAACGCAATGCACTAACGTTTGCTTCTCATTGCTATGTATAAACTCCACCAAACTGGTCCATTGGAATCTGAGGGAAATGGCCTGTGGTGTTATTTTTGATAGTCTTGGTCAAGATATTCGCGGAGGCTCAACTCAATAATCACATGATATTAAGAAATTTCCAGTAATACAGGACAAGCATCAATAAACTCGCGCCAGGATAAGTGTCACTGTATTCATTGTATTCAACCACATTAGAATTTAGGCCGTGGCACACACACCACAATCGTCTCGATATTTCATTTGAATATCGACAACGCATTGGCACTCACGTGTTCGAGACCTCATACGCACTGTACATCTTTTCAGCACCTACCCCAAAACAAAGCTCATGGTCTATCTCCGAATGAGGTGCATGGTCTACCACTCTCAATTCTACTACGATTCAATGCAGTGCCTTCCTTCCTACACTCTCTGATGAGTGTGCCATGCTCCTGCACGAACAAAACTGCATGGATGCAACACTGTCAACTGACTGAGTCCAAACTTCTCCCCCGTCCAACACCCTCCCCCATATACCAGAACTAATGGTAGGTTCACCAACTCCCATCCTCACACCCTCCGTTCCTTTCTGCCATTACATGGGAAACAGCTTAAGAATGGACAGAAATATCCAAACCAAGTGATGGAGTCCCCGATATCCGTTCCCTCTCCCCCGCAACCCACCTCCAGCATTTGGAGAGGACATTGGAATGAGCCGGAGAGAACTGGGACAGCTCGTGTGGAGATTCTGAAACATCCACGTCCCGCTGACCGTGTAAGGAGTAATACGCATTGAAGGGTCATTCTCACTTTAAACCCATTGTCAATTCCAACGACAGTTCTCTCACTCACAAAACAATAAATGCCTCGTTGTACAGAGATGCACGTACAGAACTACACAGTAACATTGGTCAACAACAGAATATACTAACACGCACACTAGAGCCACAAAGGCATATGCATAATGCTATGGACGAGGGCAGACCACTCAAAACATTCTCAAGCAGGCAGCTCAGACCATAACTTTACTATTAGTTTCAGTAAGTGCACAGTGAAAATTACCCGGAGTAAGTTAGCCAGGTTGACTACCAAGTTGTACTTCAGACAATAAGGTTACTCACAAAACTACAGAATGGAACACAAAGAACAGAATATAGAATACCGACAGAACTTAGTCTATCCAAACTGGACATAATTAGGCTGGACCGAAAATACGTAGTTGTCCCAATAAACAAACCCCTTATAAACGGAACAAAAATGAGCCACAGGCATAAAGTAGAAGGGCAGAAGGAGGGGGATTCTACCAGCCCATTTCTGCACAGCCCACAGGCTGAACTGGACTGACCTCACAACAAAAATTCAGCTTCCAGGACTGACCAGGCTTGTTTACGTATAAACAAAAATATCTCTTCGTAAAGATTTTCATCTACGACCTCTGACAAAAAATGAAGC
>NW_025182488.1:0-2568 GCF_004010195.1 Chiloscyllium plagiosum | reverse complement strand
GTGGAGGGAAAAAAAGGGAACCTGGGGGTCACTTCTTTACCCAGAGATGGTACGTGGCTGAGCTGCCAGCAGATGGGGCTGAGGGGGTACATTAACAATATTTCAAAAGCATTTGGATAAATATGTGGATAGGAAAGGACTGGAAGGATATGGGCCAACTGCAGGGAAACGGGGTGAGCGTGGGTGGACATTTACAAAGTAGAGTTGAACCCCTCTGTTAATTAAAGCCAAACACCCAGAAAAGCTTGTAATCTTTTAAAATATGAGCAACACAGATCTCCTACGTTCCACGACTTAAACAAAAAATAACAAGTTAATTTCTTATCTTTAATAGTGAATACTAAACAACAACTATTCTCAAATACACGCCCCTCTTTTCTTAGCTACTTAATATCTGACTCCAACTCTGTAAAAATATGCCCACATATTAAACATTACAATCTCAAGACCACACAGAATCCATCTTCCCCGCTGTGTTCATTCTTCCAACTGCTGATCTCCCTGGGTCATTTTTTTATATATATATTGCAAGTAGCTTTTAAATGGACATGTATATTTCATAGAAAGTGTTTGAATGGCCAGTTAACACTCCTGCTCTACAGTAGTTACACTGCTGTTGGATGGCAGTGGCTCTCCCTCTAGTGTTCAAAATGCTGGGATTATATACTCCCCATGATACAATAATTCTCATAATTTGATTGCTTTCCAGGTGTCCAAACAATAATATTCAAATTCCGTTGGCTTCTGGTATCCTGAGCGTTATTTAAACTCTTTGGTTTTATTTGAATTGTTGTCAAAACAGAAACCAAAACTCAGGTATCCATTTCCCAGCTAATGATGACATGTGGAACAGAGTGACCTTTAGCTGGCATCTGTGGCTGTTCTTTCTATTCAGCAAAACCCGTTCTGTCAGAAAGTGCTTTCGGCTTCATAACACCTCCCCGCTTCAGAAAAAAAAACATGAACCAGCAGAATGAAAAAATGGTTTCATTTCTTTTCCTCTAATTCTTAATCCCATTATTATGAATTCCAAAAGTATTAATCTCAGCCATACCATACCTTTGTGTTCCGTGGGGTCAACCTTCCATGTCCAATGTAATGTCCCAAGAACATCACCTCTGCCTTCGCGAATTCTGTTTTCTTTAAGTTTATTACCAAGTTTGCTTCTTGCAATCATTCAACATGCTCTGCCAACTCTAACATGTGAGCTTTCAATCACTTGCTAACGATCACTACATCATACAGATAAACTGCACAATTTATTCAGCTGGCCACAACTCTGTTCCGGAGTCTTCAATGTATCTGGAGCATTATTCATTCACATGACATTCTCTGGCATTTTTTGTCATATCCAGTACCTTTACCAGATAGTTTAACTGACTCAGCATTTTTTTTAATTTGAAAGGGGCCACTAAACCTGGCTTTGACGGGATTTCCTACCACTGCTGGCAATACTAATATGTCATCCCACGGGAAATCGTCAAGTTTCAGCGTTTTTATCTGTCACCTGCTTCATTCCATGCTGTGCCCTCTTCAGGTGTTGTTTAGCTAACTCACCTACTCCATCTAATTTCTCCCTTCCCTCAGATACATCATCCAAGTGTGAGATCTCCGACTTCGGTCTGTCAATTTAAATTTAATTAATTTCTACGGTCCTCTCACTTCATATATGAATATTAACTCAAAGGATGTAAAGTGAGCAGATTTATTTGGGGCATCTCCAATGGCAAACAATATAATGAGACGCCTTTATTCCAATCATTTGGGTAATTCTGACAGTACGCTGTTAATATTGTCTTCAGCTTCTGATGCCAACTTTCCAAGGCCCCCTGGGATTCGGGATGCGATGCACTTGATTAAAACTGCTGCGTGCCGAAGCTATCCATGACGTCCGTAAACAGCTGAGCCGTAAAATGAGACCCTTGGTCTGACTGAATCACACTGCGCAGCTCACAGTGAGTAAAGGTACCAACAACTCCTCTACCTCCCTTTTTGCCTTAACACCCCATAATGAAATTATCCATGGAAATCTGGTAGACACATCCATTATGATCAGCAAATATTGGTTTCCACTTTTACTTTAGAAAGGGGAGCTCCACAATTAATCATAAGCCGCGTGAAAGGTTCTACGAACACAGGAATTGGCAAGAAAGATTCTCGTTTTATTACTACCTGTTACTTACCTACCTCTTTCAGTCTCTCTCTTTATCTTCTAACTCCAATTGCCCCACTTGCAATTTAAGTTTTTTTCCAACTCGACTGCAGTTTCCTGCTTCTCTGATACACCAAAGTGCTTGATCAACTCCATTCTGGTGACAGCTTTCCTTTTGTCCCTGGTGAAACCCAATTCTAATCTACATGTTAATTCTAAAAGTATGCCCTTCCTATGTCTTTCTAAACGTTGTCGGCAAACTTGTGAATCATCTTCAAATCTCAGAACCTCTTTAGTAATGTTAAAAGCCATTACTTTTAATTTAACCAACCACAAGGAAGCAAAATTAAATGAATTTTGTCACCTGTTTTATTGAAGATCTAGGTCACTAACTGCCAAGTGATGGAATCTGTTGG
>NW_025182487.1:1457-2568 GCF_004010195.1 Chiloscyllium plagiosum | reverse complement strand
GATGTGGCAAATGTTAGTGGCAAGCCAGAGTGATCGAGATATGTAGCACAGAAACAGACCCTTCGGTCTAATTCATGCGTGCCAACTAGATAACCTAACCTAATCTCGGCCAATTTGCCAGCATTTGGCCCATATCATCTAAACCCTTCCTAATCGTATACTCATCCAGATACCTTTTAATGTCATAATTGTACCAGCACCCACCACTTCCTCTGACAGCTCTTTCCTTAAACACGCCACTTTCTGCATGAAAGACTTATCCCTTAGGTTCCTTTGTTAAGTTCTTTTGCTTGAACTTCTTGCACTGCAATACGCCAACTTCTATGAACAACCAAACTTTATTAAGTACAGTACAAGCTGTGGAGAAACTCTTAACACTCTTCGCAATGCTGGTACACAACAGTACCAAAAAAAAAACAAACCCCTTAAATAAAGTAAAACTGAAACAGAGGCTTACAGTTGAAGTTAGAAGGGCAGAAGGAGACAGTGTTAGCAGCCTTTCTCCACATAGTCCATGCTTAACTCACCCAAACGAGACTTCAGCTTTCAGGACTGACCACTCCCCTTTCATTGTACAGGTCACTTCGAAAACAAAAGCTTTGGCCTCAAGTCTCATCTGTTCACATATAACCAAAAATGCCTCCCAATACTGTTTTTCATCTCTGTACTAAACCAGTCACTTCGGAGCCCGGGTTTTTTTTTTACCACCCCTCTGAAAAAAAAAAACAAGGACACAGCATCCTTGAGAAGAAGGACCAGCTTTTAGTAAAAGGACCAGCTTTTAGTAAAAAGGACCAGCTTTGTGACTGAGGGATATAGGCCAAACACTGGCAGATGGGATTAGTTTGAGAACATAGCATGGAGTAGTTGGACTGAAGGGACTGTTTCTGTGCTGTTTGACTCGGTAATTGTTCTGCAATGGTCTGAAAACCATTCCCTTGCCTTCCCCCATAAACATCCACTTCGTTGTTGTTCCAAAATCAGATGAACTCAGCCTTGAATATATTCAATGATCCCATAACTGCAGCACCACATACCCACTTATGGACTCAATTCCTCTTGCTAAGATAACACCTGCTTTGCTCATTGCTTGCTGCACCTACCTCACAAC
>NW_025182487.1:0-982 GCF_004010195.1 Chiloscyllium plagiosum | reverse complement strand
CCTCTCCAAACCTGCACATCTTGGATTGTGGGGAGAAACCGGAGCACCAAAGGAATCCCACGCAGACACAGGTAGAATGTGCAAACTCCGCTCAGACAGTTGCCCGAGACTGGGATCAAACCCGGGTCCGAAGCGCTATAAGGCAGCAATGCCAGCCACTGAGCCTGTTCAGAAAAAGCAGCAATTTATTTATATGAGGGTGAGAGGGGAAAGGACTAAAAGGTACCTAAAGGGCAACTATTTTACGCAGCAGGTGGTGCGTGGATTGAATGAGCTCCCAGAGGAAGTGGTGGAGGCTGGTACAATTACAATATTCAAAAGGCATCTGGATGGGTATAGAACAGGAAGGTTTGGAGGGATATGGGCCAGGAGCTGGCAAATGGGCCTAGATTAATTTAGGATATATGATTGGCACGGAACAAACAGTTTGTTTGTCAGAACGGATTGCACCCCTCCCCCCACCCCGACTAATTTAAACCCAAAAAAGATTTACCCGATGTGGTAATGTGAAATTTCAAGAGGTAAGGAACTGTTTCTAAAAGTCACTATTTAAAGTTTTATTTAATCATCTAGGACACTAACTTGCAAGTGTTTAAATCTGCTGGGATTTTTTGTACCGCCAAATCTATTCAAATCTGTCTGAACCACTTCAAAAGCCCTCAAATTTTAAAACATTGGGTGCAACCTCCCCCACCTAATTTAAACCAGCAACATAGAGAAGGTTTAACCCATGTGGTAATCTGTGAAAATTCAAGAACCAAGAAACTATTCCCAAAGGTCAGTATTTAAAGTTAAAATTAACAACTTTATTTATTACAGTCGAACGGAGAATAATTAATTAACAACTATTTACAACTCTTGTCTCTAACCTATCTTCTACCTTCCCCTGTACGATACCAGTCCAATAAAAACCCCTGATTAAGATTTACTGAAAGATTCAAACTTCAAACCAGCCAGCTGTTAAATCTTCTCTTTGTACCTT
>NW_025182486.1:0-2568 GCF_004010195.1 Chiloscyllium plagiosum | reverse complement strand
CCTGAGGCATGGTATGAGCAGATGCTACGACAATGGATGAATAGACGCAGCACAATGATTACCAGGCAGAGGTGTTGCCTCCCAGTCGGGGAACACTTTAGCCGATAGAGACATTCAGCCTCAGACCTTCGGGTGGCCATCTTCCAAGATGGACTTCGGGACAGGTAGCAACACAAAGTGGCTGAGCAGAGGCTGGTAGCTAAGTTTGGTACCCATGAGAATGGTCTCAACCAGGATCTTGCATTCACGTCACACTTCCGATGATCCTACTACACTATATGTTTTCTTTCACACACACACACCCTCTCACATACTCACACCCTCACACAGACCCTCTTTCATACACAATCTCCCTCTCATATGCACACATATTCAACCTCCCCCTCCCACACTCACACCCATGTATGCACCCTTTCAAAGCCTTATACCCCATCACAAACAAAGTATACCAAGCTGACACACACATAAACACACACTCACTCACATCCATTCACAACCCATATGTACACACTCACATGCACACACTCACTCTGTCTCACCTGCACGCACACACATTTATGGGGTGA
Organism: Chiloscyllium plagiosum; assembly: GCF_004010195.1. NCBI lineage: Eukaryota > Metazoa > Chordata > Chondrichthyes > Orectolobiformes > Hemiscylliidae > Chiloscyllium > Chiloscyllium plagiosum. Next base: position 2,002 of record NW_025182486.1, on the reverse strand, counting down.
AATTGTATCTGCAGAATTCAATTTGCAGATACATTCTATTTTGTTCAAAAAATGCATAACCTACAGTCAATTCATGTAATATACAATAAATTCCACTTTAGAAATAGAACCAGTCTGACTCAAGATTGGGATAGAGACAGACTTTAACCTCACATCTTTAATGCAATGTTTGAGCTAAGATGGCACCTTTGGTTAAAAAACCTGAAGTTTTCTTGAGTAGGTGACTTAAAAGTAGTTCTGGGATTTACGTATTAAAGAACTGAAATGAGCAAACTCATTGTAAAAGATGAAAGCCTTTAATCATTTCAGCTACATGAAAATGTCATCTTTTGTTATAAATTTTGTGTCCTCTGATCTTATACTCTACAACCATCTGATGAAGAAGCAGCGCTCTGAAAGCTAGTGCTTCCAAATAAATTTGTTGGACTATAACCTGGTGTTGTATGATTTTTAACAAAATATACCTTCTTTACCTATATGAGTGCAGCTTCACCTCTCATTCCCTGGCACTCAGTAGCAGCAATGCCTGCCATCTCTAGGGTGCTCTGCAGAAATTTACCAAGGCTTCTTATAAAGTGCCTCTGAAACCACAATCTTTAAGAAGGCCAAGGGCAGCAGATACTTGGGACAACCACCATGGTCAAGTTCTGTTGTAAACCACCCACCATCCTGATTTGGAAATATATTGCTGTTCATTCAGTGTCACTGTTTCAAGTTCCTCCCCAGTGACATTGTAAATCTACCTCCAGCACATGGACTGCAGAGGTTCAATGCGGCAGCTCACTACCACCTTTCTGAAAGGCAACAAGGGATGGACAATCAGTACTGACTCAAACACATTCCAGGAATAAATTAGAATGAAAAATATTGTCCAAACGTGGCCAATGCTGGACACTGAGTTTTGGGTTTTGTGAGTGCAGGCTGTACCTTGAAGAAAGTGAGGACTGCAGATGCTGGAGATCAGAGTTGAAAGTGTGGTGCTGGAAAAGCATAGCCGGTCAGGCAGCATCTGGGGAGCAGAAGAATTGATGTTTTGGGCATTCCTCATGAAGGGCTTATGTCCAAAACATTGATTTTCCTGCTCCGCCTTTCCAGCATCACACTCTTGACTCAGTCAGTACCTTGCTTGTTGTGAACAGCTGAAGGGATTAGATTTGATTACTTACAGTGTGGAAGCAGGCCATTCGCCCCAACAAGTCCACACCAACCCTCCGAAGAGCAACCCACCCAGACCCAATCCCGTACATTTACCCAACACTACGGGCAATTTAGCATGGCCAATTCACCTAACCTACACATTTTTGGACTGTGGGCGGAAGCCGGAGCACCAAGACACAGATAATGTGCAAACTCCGTACAGACAGTTGCCTGAGGCGGGAATTGAACCAGGGTCTCTGGCACTGTGAGGCAGCAGTGCTAACCATTGTGCCACCATGCCATCCACAGATATGCTACCTGAAACAATCTGTCAGTCTTTCAGAGGCATGACCTACATACTGAGCATCACGTAGACATTGACATACTACACGTATCACATTACTGAGCTATAAGATATACAGAAACAGCGGCACAGCGGCATGGTGGCTCAGTGGTTAGCCCGACAGTGCCAGAGACTCAGGTTGAATTCCCACCTCAGGAGTTTGCACATTCTCCCCGTGTCTGTGTGGGTTTCCTCCGGGTTCTCCGGTTTCCTCCCACAGCCCAATGTCGTGAAATGGGTGTGGCGCTTTGGCGGTCGGTGTGGACTTGTTGGGCTGTAGGGCCTGTTTCCACACTGTAAGTAATCTAATTGAAAATGTACTCATACCTGACTGGAGAATGTTTCGGCGCACAATAATATTTTTGCCATAAAAATGATTATGTGTGAATACTTGTACATAATATTAGTACAAGGAAACATTAGTTGTACATTTTCAAAGTCCTTGCACTTAATAATAACTTGCTTTTGGCTTTGATAATGCAATTCATCATTTCAAAGACACTTATTGTGATTTGTGCACTG
>NW_025182485.1:1959-2568 GCF_004010195.1 Chiloscyllium plagiosum | reverse complement strand
TCTTTTCTACCATGAACCAAAGATGTGCAGTTCCTGTGGATTGGCCATGCTTAATTGCCCATAGAGTTAGGTACATTAGTCAGAGGGAAATGGGTCTGGGTGCATTACTCTTCGGAGGGTTGGTGTGGACTTGTTGGGACAAATGGCCAGTTTCCACACTGAAGCTAATCGCATCTGCATTTTTTTTTGACTCTAACGAATGGCAGAGTAGACTCGACTGGGTGCATTACTCTTCGGAGGGTCGGTTGGACTTGTTGGGACAAATGGCCAGTTTCCACACTGAAGCTAATCGCATCTGCATTTTTTTTTTGACTCTAACGAATGGCAGAGTAGACTCGATGGGCCGAATGGCCTAACTTCTGCTCCGATGATCTTGCGGTCTTAGGTCTCTCTGGATCATTTCATTGCCAATGTGCAGTCCCTGGCCCAATGAGCAGCATTGTCCTCTGAAAGCAAAGCTCATAGGATCGTAGAACTCCTACAGTGTGGAAACAGGTCCTTCAGCCCAACACATCTGCACTGATCCTCCGAAGAGTAACCCAGCCAGATCCATTTTCCTACCCTCCACAAATTGAACACAGACCCCCAAGGTGGAATTGATCCTGGGTT
>NW_025182485.1:0-956 GCF_004010195.1 Chiloscyllium plagiosum | reverse complement strand
TGTGACATCTAGAAATGGCACTTTGTTGTTGTTGTCCTCCTCTTCAAACCAGGAGCCCCCCTCAGGCCATAGTCTCACTACTTGGAACACCAATATACAGATTAGTCAAAGGCCTCCACTGAAGCCTAAAACACCAAGTCGAAGATTCACGCCACTCCAGTTATTCCATCCAAGAATTCTTGAGTACCAAAGACACCAAGGTAGAAGAGGATAGAATAATGTTGTCCTTTGACATACAGCCCTGTTCACATCCATTAACATCAACGTCGCCAAAGAAAACTGAAGACACTACTGGAAGAACCAAAGAGCACCAACTTCATCAGCAAAGATAACACTGGAGCTGCGGAGCTGTGCCTTACCATCCACTTCATATTCAGTAACAAGACTAACAAACAGATCAACGGAACACCCATGAAACCACCAGTGTCAGGATTCCTCGCAGAAGCAATAATGCAGAGACTCGTTGTCATCAAAAAATGAAGTAAATTAGAGGAAACCTACAACACCATCAACAATCTCCTTACTGGCATAACATTCACAAAAGAGGAGAACAACAACAAAGTGCCATTTCTAGATGTCACAGTAGAGCGAACAGTCAATGGTAAATTCAAAACAGCCTCTACAGGAAAACAACGCACGCGAACCAAGAACCTAACTGCAGAAGCAATCATCCAATGAGCCACTACACACTGCAGCACCCAGGAACTATGAAGATCAATAAACAACTGAACAGCGCATTTCGGAAGAATGCTTAGCCAATAGTCACGCTGAAAATGGTTTCCCTGGCCGGGAATCGAACCCGGGCCGCAGCGGTGAAAGCGCTGAATCCTAACCACTAAACCACCAGGGAGACACGGATGCACCGTCGTGTGCTCTACTGAAAATTGCTTCGCTGCCCGGGAATCGAACACGGGCCGTGGTGATAAGAAGACTTCCACCTGAACATCCACCAATGC
>NW_025182484.1:0-2568 GCF_004010195.1 Chiloscyllium plagiosum | reverse complement strand
ACCACTTTGCTGTGGGGATGTCGTGCAAACCACGTGAGGATGGGCAGATGTCCTTCTCGAAATGATAAGTGTTTGGGGTTTTTTGTACATCATCAATGGTCTCATCATTTGTGGTTTGTTAATTACTATTTTTAAAATTATTGATTTCAAATTCGACCATTTCTGATGGTGGGATTCCAACCTGCCTCCCCTGTACATTAGCTGAGGTTTTGGGTACCTGTTCTAGTAATAATACCACTCGGCCATCACTTCACCTGCTCACAGGTTGCTCATTCCTCACCGGTTATACCAGTGCAGAATGAAGCAAAACTGTTCATCCAACACAGTTGTGTGGTCCTGTTATCTTCCAGCATTCTGTTGATATCACTTAGTATCTCGGTCTTGCTCTCTCTCTCTCTCTCTCTCTCTCTCTCTCTCTCTCTCTCTCTCTCCCTTGATTGCAGCTACGCCAGATCCTGAGCCAACTGAATTCTCCACTCCAGAGAGATGAGGGAGCAAAGGCCAGGGAGGGAGACTGTGATTTTCCAGATCTCTGAGGTGATATCAATGCCATTTTTAATCCTCACTGCATCCGTCTAATTTCCCATTCTGCCTATTCCTCTGTCTCCTGTAGGTAGTCTGAAAGGTTCAGACTCGATTAACTTCCCAACTGCTGGGTGTCTCGTCCATCACCACATTGAAGATGGTCGGTCAGTCAGAGAGACGAAGGGCAGGGAGATCCAGAGCCTTCAATAAATCCTGCAGTGAGGTAAAATCACACAGTGCCACAGAGCAGAGAGCAATGTGAGGGCTCCAAACATCGGCTAACAAGACATGACACAGGTACAGTGCTAGAGGGGGAGCACAGTTTACACATACCCCAGGCTCAATCACCATTCCGAATGTAAGTTCTGTTGTACTATGACTCACTACTCTGCAACACTGTATCTATGGCATTTATTGTGCATCAGTGTCTTCAATAATTTGTAACTCCTATAACAGTTCCTATCACTGTAACCTTGTCCTATCCCAATAGTCCCTCCACATATTTGAAATGTACTGCATTCCAGACTACCATCCCTATCACTGTAACTTGCTTCAGTGCCCACAACATGCCTTATCCCGGTCGTCTCCTCCTCCAATAACTGGAGGCAGAGTCATGCAGCACGGAAACTGTTCATTCAATCCAACTAGTCCATGCTGACCAGAGTCCATGAACAAGTCACGTTTCCCTGCATTTGACCCGTATCCATAAAAACCTTCTCCTCCCCAAGTACCTGCCCAAATGTCTTTTACGTGTTGTAATTGTACTTCTCTCTACCACTTCCCCTGGAAGCTCATTCCATAACTGCACCATCCCCTGTGTAGAAAATGTTCTCCTAAAATCTCTTTAGTCTTTCCTCTCCCATCTCATATTTATGCCCACTGGAACACAGAACATGACAGCGAAATACAGGCCCTTCAGCCTTCGATTTTGCGCCAACGTGTGGAACCAATCTGCAGCCCACCGAACCAACACTATTCCAATTCGTATCCATATGTCTTTCCAATGACCATTTAAATGCCCTTAAAGTTGGCGAGTCTACCACTGTTGCAGGCAAAGCATTCCATGCCCCGACTATTCTGAGTGAAGAACCTACCTCTGGCATCTGTACCATATCTATTTATTAATAATAATATTTCCCTCACTTTAAAGCTAACTCCCCTCGTGCTAGGCATCGCCATCTAAGAGAAAAGGCTCTCACTGTCCAACCCATCTCACCTGCTGATTATCTTATATGTCTCCATTAATTGACCTCAAACACATTCTCTTGAACAAAAACAGCTTAAAGTCCCTCAGCCTTTCCTCATAAGGCCTTCCCTCCATACCAGGTAACTTCCTAGTAAATCTCCTCTGAATCATTTCCAAAGCTTCAACATCCTTCCTGTACAAATGTGGCCACACCCAGAGTTTTGTACAGCTGCAGCATGATCGAATTGTTCTTAAAAAAATCCCTCTACCAAGACAAGCTCACACACTGAATGGCTTCTTAAAAAAAAATAAACCTGGGTGGCAACTTTGAAGGATCTATGTAAATGGACATAGAGATCTCTCTGTTCATCTACACTACCAACAATCTTATCATTATCCCATTCCCCTGTGTTCCTGTTACTGCCTCCAGAGTGATTCGCCTCACACCTTTCCACATTAAACTCCATTTGCGAACTTTCAGTCCAGCTGTGAGCTTATCTATACCTTTCTGTATCCTACAACATCCTTCGTCACTATCCACAACTCTACCGACCTTAGTGTCTTCTGCAAATTTACTAACCCATCCTTCAATGCCCTCATCCATGTCATTTATGTAAATGACAGCAACAGTGGACCCGAAACACATCCTGGCAGTACCCACTAGTAACTGAACTCCAGGATCGATATTTCCCATCAAACACTGCCCTCTGCCTTCTTTCAGTGAGCCAATGTCTGATCCAAAATGCTTAATCACCCACAATCCTATGCCTCCGTATTATCGGCAATAGCCTACCATGGGGAACCTTAACAAACGCCTTACTGAAATACTCCACATCAACTGTTTTACCCTCATCCAT
>NW_025182483.1:1646-2568 GCF_004010195.1 Chiloscyllium plagiosum | reverse complement strand
TAGCTCTCAGGGTGACTGGCATCAGGGTGGCCTATCCACCTCTGGCTTTTAGGACAGCCTCTGTGTACTTTGGATATATTATTTTATTAAACAAATTTATTTTATTAAACAAATTTTTCCCCGGGTACAACAGAGTGTTACAAGGGGACATAAATTTAAGGTGAAGGGTGGAAGGTATAGGGGAGATGTCAGGGGTGGGTTCTTTACCCAGAGAGTGGTGGGGGCATGGAATGCGCTGCCTGTGGGAGTGGTAGAGTCGGAATCATTGGCGACCTTTAAGCTGCATTTGGATAGGTACATGGATGGGTACTTAATCTAGGTTAGAAGTTCGGCACAACATCATGGGCCGAAGGGCCTGTTCTGTGCTGTATTGTTCTATGTTTCTATGTTTCTATGTAAATTACAAAAACAGTTTACAACAAACAGTTACATTCACAGCTGCATACAAGAGACAGCAATTTTACAAGGGAGAGGAGCAGCAAAGCCAGGCCCCAAACCCTACCATTCAAACAGTTTACAGGGACAGCAGGACAAACCTCAAATCCCAGTTTCACAAAGATATAAAGAGACAGCAGCAGTGACAATTGTACATTAGACAGTACTGTTACATACAAAAATGCAGACAATACAGACCCAGCAAGCCCCCATCCCTCCCACCTTCCGACCACTCTAAGGCAGCCCGCACCTACCCACCTTCCGGTTCTCGGTCCACCCCATGCCCCTTCCAGTTCTTGGTCCGCCCTGACACACCTTTCGACCACCTCTAGGACAGCCCGTCCCGATTACCCCTTATCGGGACGACAGTGCTCAGAACAGCCTACCCACCATCTAGCTCTCAGGGTGACTGGCATCAGGGTGGCCTACCCACCTCTGGCTTTTAGGACAGCCTCTGTGTACTTTGGATATATTATTTTATTAAACA
>NW_025182483.1:0-1257 GCF_004010195.1 Chiloscyllium plagiosum | reverse complement strand
CCCATATTTGGAGAGACACCTTCAGACAGCACTGAGTAAAATGCTCACACGCAGAGAGATACCTATAGGCAGTACTGAGTGACACACCCACATTCAGAGAGACACCTACAGGCAGCACTGAGTGACATGCTCACACTGAGACACCTACAGGCAGCATGGAGTGTGAGCATGTTACTCAGTGACTCTGCTCCCTGTGTATGTTACTTAGTGCAGCCTGTCAGTATCTCTCTGAGGTATTTGTCTAATAACGATGCAGAGAGAATGGGCTTTGTGCTGGGGATTGAAGATTAGGCTTTAAGCTTCTCAAATCACGAACGATCAACAATTCAGCTGATCCAGTCTGAGATGGCACCTCATTGAGATGGCCATAGTTAAAAATTACACAACACCAGCTTAGATTCAAACAGGTTTATTTGGAAGTACAAACTTTCAGAGCCCTCCTCCTTCATCAGGTAGCTACTGGGGCAGGATCATAGGACATAGAATTGACAATAAATTGAGATGGCAGCTGAGAAAGGTGAATGCTGAGAGTGTATTCTCAGTAAAGGAGGGATTTCAGAGGCAGTGTGCACTGTGCTCCCTAATGTGCTCCCCAATTACAAGGGGACTTTCTGGAGTCAGGGTCATGGTCACAGTGATTGCCTGCTCAGCCAATGCTGGCGAGCCATAGTCATATTTTAGTGGTCAATTAGCCCTCAATGAGGTGCAGCAATATTACCGTACAGGGAGGGGAGCTGTCTGAGGGAGTGAGGTTGAATTTTTGCAGCCCCAAGAGGGTTTACAGTGGATTAATGAAGATGTCAACTTCTCTCCCCCTGCCTCAGCTGTGGTGACCCTCAGGTTAAACCTACCACCATTCGTCTCTGTTTCGAATGGGCAAGTGGGACTATACTCCTCTGGGATGATGACCACGTTCCTGGGTGATGGAGCGAAGGTCAACCTCTCCCAAAGGCAGCACAAGCTGGATCGAAGAGGCATCAAGAGTAAGCATGGGGAGATTGAGGGTGACAGAAGGAGGGGGTTGGTCGGCAGGTTGTTATTCAGAGTCAGGTCCCAGAGTATCAGTTCTTCTGACACTCCCCTTTTTATTTCTTTTTTTTTCTTCCTTTTTTTTTCTTTTGCCTTTATCACACTGTCTTGTGAACCACTCTATGGAGATTTGCCTTTATCACACTGTCTTGTGAACCACTCTATGGAGAGAGCTGCATTCCACAGCAGTGTCAAGCTCAGAGGCGAGGACACTACTGGGATAGGAGA
>NW_025182482.1:0-2567 GCF_004010195.1 Chiloscyllium plagiosum | reverse complement strand
AGACAGTCAGAAACTTTTTCCCGGGTACAACAGGGTGTTACAAGGGGACATAAACTTAAGGTGAATGGTGGAAGGTATGGGGGGGATGTCATGGGTAGGTTCTTTACCCAGAGAGTGGTGAGGGCATGGAATTTGCTGCTTGTGGGAATGGCAGAGTCAGAATCATTGGCGATCTTTAAGTGGCAATTGGATGGGTACATGGATGGGTGCTTAAGCTTGGACAGATGTTCAGCACACCATCGTGGGCCGAAGGGCCTGTTCTGTGCTGTATCGTTCTATGTTCTATGAAAGTGGTCCCGCAAGTAGATTCGGTGGTAAAGGAAGCATATGGCATGCTTGCTTGTATTGGTCAGGGAATCGACTACAAGAGTCAAGATGTCATATTGCAGTTTTATAAGACATTAGTTCGGCCATGCTGTGGGTCTTGAGTTTAATTCTGGTCACCACATTACAGGAAGAATGTAGAGGCTTTGTAGATTGTGCAGAGGAGGCTAATCAGAATGCTGACTGGATTAAAGGTATGAGCTACTAGGAGAGGCTAGAAAATCTCAGCTTGTTTTTTTCTGCAACGGAAACGTTAAAGGGAGACCTGATAGAAGATTGTAAAATTATGAGTGGAATACACAGGTTTAGCAGTCAGAATTCTACCACATCATCATTCTAAAAGGGCAATGAAAGTCAATATAATGAGCCTGAAGGCTGTGTGTCTCAGTGTGAGGAACATTTGTAATAAGGCAGATGAATTAATTGTGCAGACTGTTATTAATGGATATGATATAATCGATAGCACAGAGACTTGGCTCCAGGGTGACCAGGGATGGGACCTCAACATGCCGGGTTATTTGACTTTTGGGAAAAATGGAGGGATAGGAAAGGGAGGTGAGATAGCATTGCTGGTTAAGGAAGAGATTAGAGGACATTAACCTGGACAATGTGGAATCTGTCTGGGTGGAGCTGTGAACACCAAAGGGAAAAGACATTCGTAGGAGGAGATGTGTATAGACCACCTACCAAACAGTATTTGTGAAATTGGGACTGTATCAAACAGGAAATTAGATATGCATGTAGTAAGGGTACAGCAGTTATTATGGGTGACTTCAATCTATATATTGATTGGACTAACCAAACTGGTAGCAATATGATGGAGCAGGATTTCCTGGAATGTACGAAGGATGGTTTCCTCAGCCAATATATCGAGGAACCAACTCGAGAGCAGGACATGCCATACTGGGTATTGTGTAATGAGAGAGGATGAACTAGCAACATCATGGTGCAAGATCTTTTGGGGAAGAGTGACCATAACATGGTAGAATTTGTCATGAAGATAGAGAGTGACATAGTTAAATCTGAGACTAGGGTCGTGAACTTAAAGAACACCAACTTTACTGGTATGAGACGTGCATTAGCTAGAATAAGCTGACCAGGGATACTTAAGGGATGGGCAGTGGATAGGCAATGGCAGACATTTAAAGAACATGTGGATGAACGACACAATTGTACATCTCTGTCTGGTGTAAGAGGAAAACAGGGAAGGTGGCTCAACTACAGCTAACAAGGGAAATCAGGAACAGAGTGAAAACCAGGGAGGAGAAAGTGAAATTTTCCAGAAACCTGAGGACTGAGAGAAATGTGCAAATCACCAGAGGAGGACAAAAGTGCTTGATTCATAAAGGGAAAAAAGAATAGAAAGTAAGCTTGTGGAAAACGTAAAAGCTGATTATAAAAGCTTCAAAAAGACTTGAAGAGAAAAAGACTGCTGACGGTGAATGTAGGTTCCTTGTCGTTAGAATCAGGTGAATTCCTGATGGACAACAGAGAGATGGCAGACCAGCTGAACAAGTACTTTGGATCTGTTTTCCCGAGCAGGATCCAAATAACCTTCCAGAAATGCTTGGGACGGAGGGTCAAGCATGAAGGAGGAACTGAAGGAAATCCTCATTAGTCAGATCATGGTATTGGGGAAATTGATGACATTAAAACCTGATAAATTCCCCGGGTCTGATTCTCTGCATCCCAGAGTACTTAAGGAAGTGGCCCGAGAAATAGTGAACACATTGGTAATCGTTTTCCAGCATTCTCTAGCCTCTCGAAGAGTTCCAATGGACTGGAGGGGAGTTAATGCAACTTCATATTTTGAAAAGGGAAGGAGAGAGGAAAAGGGGAATTACAGACTGGATGACCTGACAGTGGTAGTGTGGAAAATGTTGGAATCAGTTATTCAGGATGCCGAAACTGAACTTTGGAAAGCGGGGGGAGAATTGGTCCAAATCAGCATGGATTCACTAAAGGGAAATCATACTTGACAAATCTTCTGCAATGTTTTGAGGATGTGACCAGGAGAGTGGATAAGGGGGAATCATTAGATGTTGTGTATCTGGCCTTTCAAAAGGCTTTTGACGAGGTTCCACACAATAGATTAGTAAGCAAAACTAAAGCTCATTTAAAGACATAGTGTATTGACATGGATAGAGAACTGGTTGACAGACAGGAAACAGAGAGCTAGAATAAATGGGTCCTTTTCAGGATTGCAGGGTGTGATGATTGGGGCACCGCAGGGTTCTGTGCTG
>NW_025182481.1:0-2567 GCF_004010195.1 Chiloscyllium plagiosum | reverse complement strand
ACTCTTCAAAGCTCACGAATTCAGCTCTTTTGCGAGTTTGGGACTTACCTGTGGTGCGCCAGGAATTTGGGGACCCTGACAGAACATACAATGACGATCAGTGGTCACGTTGTCGCACTTGACAACACTTTCGAAGTCCACTTCCATCAATTTACTGATAATTGACTGAATTATTCCTATTTAATTTGTACACGAATTGAATGTGCAATTCCCCACGCTGTTGGTTGAAGCCAGTCCGGTGGTTCTTCCAGAGCTGCTTGGTGAACAATGCATTTAATTTTCGGGTTCCGTCCTGTTGCTGTTTATTTGTGAGAACCCCTAACCACTACACTATATCCAGTGTTCTCCCGTGGATTATGATTTGCAGAGGAGTGAATCAATTTGAAGAAAGATTGGAGGTCATAAATCTCGTCATGATCCGGGGTTGACGAGTTGGCCAATCAGTATTGCAGTTCTGGTCGGAATTTGTGACAATCATTATAGTCTTAAGCATTACATCACAGTTCTGTCTAAACGTCAATTAAAGTACTTTTGGGGTGTGTATGTATCTGGCGAATTGTTCTGAGGAGTCACAAGTAGTTCTAAACATTGTGCAATCATCAGTGAAAATCTTCAATTTTGACTTTATGATAGAGGAAAAGTAATTAAGAAGCAGCTGAGAATCGCTGTTCTAAGGACACTGTCCTGAGGATCTCCTGCATAGATACCCCAGAGCTGACCTATCTCACGTTCAGGAACCACGACTTATGCATTCAGAATGACTCTCACTACAGGAGGTGCGCCATCAGATGTGTACTGATTCTAATTTTTCTCGGGATCCTTCATGCCACACTTGGTCGAATGCAGCATTGATGTTAAGCGCTGTCACTGTCACCGTATCTCTGCGTTTCAGCTCTCAGTGCATGTTTGAACCAAGGATGTAACGATGTCAGGAGCTGAGTGGCCCTGGTTGAACTGAACAGGTTTTATTTTGAGGAATTGTTGCTTGATAACACTGTTGATTATACCTTACATCACTCCACTTATGATCGATAGTAGACTGGTCGGACGATAATTGACCAGGTTGAATTTGTCCTGGATTTTTACGGAGAGGACAGATTTTTTGCAAGTTCCCACAATTTTTGTGTCCCTCACTATAGAGACCAAGATCACAATTGCTCGCTTGGAGTTTTCCTTATTCTGTTTTGCAGCAGTAACAGTCATGGTACCAAAGAGATGGCTGTTGCTGCTTGTTTCCCCGGGAGACTACCGCGCCGAGAAGGAAACACAATGGCATCCTTGTCTGAGATGGGAATAGCCATAGCGAGACTCCTGGACATTTATGTGACATCTCGCTGCGGTCACCCATCTACTTGACTGAAGCTGGAATGTGACCACCTCTCTAATGCTGCTACCTATCACACTGTCTGGCTGTTGCATGCTTCTCTGTACTTCAGAGTGCTGGTCCAATCGATCCTTGCCGTCTGAGAGATGCTAGAGTTTAGATCAGAGTGGTGCTGGAAAAACACAGCAGGTCAGGCAGCATCTGAGGAGCATGAATTGCGACGTTTCCAGGCAAATTCCTGATGCAGGGCTTTTGCCCGAAACGTCACTTTTCCTGCTCCGAGTATGCTGGTTCATCTGCTGTGTTTTTCCAGTATATGCGCTCCTCACTTTTGCCCTGAGAGATGTCACAGACGACATACACACTAAGATGGAAAGCACATTCCAATGCTTTCTGTTCTCCCAAATCTAACCGTAGCGGCTCACCGCTCCACTGACTGTCGTGATGAGAGTGGGGCTGGAAAAGCACAGCCGGTCAGGCAGCATCCGACGAGAAGGAAAATCGGCGTTTCGGGTAAACCCTTTTGCTGCCTGACCTGCTGTGCTTTTCCAGCACAACTGTAATCGTGACTCTCATCTCCAGCATCTGCAGTACCCACTTCTGTCTCCACTGTCTATCGTCTCTGTTGCTTTAACACGGAGAAGACGAAGAGAAAGAAGTTCTTACCTAATCCTCAAGTTGTTGCTGCTCGCTCTTCTCGTCAAAGCCGAGCATTCACAACGGCCTGCTCTGACACCGAAAACAGCAGCATCTCAACCACAAAGTAGCCCATAGTAAAAGTGGCAGAACAAGGCACAACATTACCTCTTGCTCGCCCACACTCCTCCACGCCCTGTACACTACAATAGGCTAAACTCCCAAACTTAGCTCAAGTCCCAGCATTTTCATGATCTTCCAGTTCACTCGCCATAGGCTTTGATCTGCGCCCTAATAAGTTCCTAGCAACTTCATAAGCCTCTTGATTCCATCTAAGCCAAATATTTTTAGCTTCTAACTTAACTACAATATTATATTTCTTTTCCTTAAATCAACTCAGGCCCAGTGCAGTAATTGATTGAGTAATTGATTCATTGGACCAAAACTCTTAAGCTGTTCTATCAATGAGATTTTTTCCACAATAAATTAAGAAACAGGAATATTCACTGATTATTGCACGGCAGGAGACAGTACGTCTAACTCGTGAAACATTGAATTATAATTATCTTACTCATGAAAGACTTTGACAATCTATCAACTTGGCCAA
>NW_025182480.1:0-2567 GCF_004010195.1 Chiloscyllium plagiosum | reverse complement strand
TCTACCTGCGACTCTACTTTCAAGGAGCTATGAACCTGCACTCAAAGATCTCTTTGTTCAGCAACATTCCCCATTAAGTGTATATAAGTCCTGCTAAGATTTGCTTTCCCAAAATGTACCACCTCTCATTTATCTAAATTAAACTCTCCTGCCACTCCACAGCTCATTGTCCCATCTGATCAACATCCTGTTGTAATCTGAGATAACCCTCTTCGTTGTCCTCTACACCTCCAATTTTGGTGTCATCTGCAAACTTACTAACTCTACCTCTTATGCTTGCATCCAAATCATTTATATAAACAATGAAAAATAGTGGACACAGCACCATTCCATGTGGCAGTCCATTGGTCACAAGCCTCCCGTATGAAAAACAACCCTCCACCACCACCCTCTGTCTTCTACCTTTGAGCCAGTTCTGTGTCCAAATGGCTAGTTCTCCCTGTATTCCATGAGATCTAACCTTGCTAATCAGTCTCCCATATGGAACCTTGTCAAACGCCTTACTGAAGTCCATATAGATCACATCTACTGCTCTGCCCTCATCAACCCTCTTTGTTACTTCTTCAAAATCTCAATCAAGTTTGTGAGACACGATTTCCCACTCACAAAGCCATGTTGACTATCTCTAATCAGTCCTTGCCTTTCCAAATACATGTACATCCTGTCCCTCAGGATTCCCTCCAACAATTTGCCCACTACTGATGTCAGACCCACCTGTCTATAATTCTTTGGCTTGTTATTACCATTTTTCTTAAATAGTGGCACCACGTTAGCCAACCTCCAGTCTTCTGGCACCTCACCTGTGACTATCGATAATACAAATATCTCAGCAAGGAGCCCAGCAATCACCTCTCTAGCTTCCCACGGAGATCTAGGGTACACCCGATCAGGTTCTGGGGATTTATCCACTTTTATGCATTTCAAGGCATCCAGCACTTCCTCCTCTGTAATATGGGCATTTTTCAAGATGTCACCATCTATTTCCTCATAATCTATATCTTCCATGTCCTTCTCCACAGTAAGGTGGAGGCAGATGTAATTACAACATTTAAAAGGCATCAGGATGAGTATATGAATAGGAAGGGTTTACTGGGATATGGACCAAGTGCTGGCAAATGGGATTCTGTCAGATTGAGACTTCTGGTCGGCATGGTCTAGTTGGATTGAAGGGTTTGTTTCCGTGCTCTATGCCTCTATGACTATAATCTGTCACTGAGCCAGTGAAAGACTAACAGGCAGATAAGAACATTATACTCACATTTGTGATCAGCTCCCAATACAAACTTCAATCATCTGGTAAAGTATGATTGGTTCTATGATTGAGTACATGAGCCTTCGGGGAATATGGAAAATCTGGGAAATAGGTTAGACCACAGAAGTTGAACATTGTTATGCTTTTGTTTTCATACAGGAGACGTTTGCAAAGGACCAAGGTTCATAGAACTGGGCAAGCACCCAGCAGGAGTGGGAGAAAAAAAACAGGAAAATTAGCTCACTCGGAAAGGTGACTTTAAGGCTGGATTTTTAAATCCTGTACTTCACAGGACGATGTCTAGTCTGGGGGGAGCATCCTAATTTGCGTGTTAAAATGAAAAAGAATCAGTACATTAAGAAATAGTATATAAGTCTTGAAATTCACTGGGCCCATGCTTGTTTTACAGCAGCCACCAACCACTTGATACAGCTGGCACAGTGCACACCCTCAGTAAGTGCTGAAAGCTCCAATATATTGGTAATAGCAGAAAACCTGCTTGTAGGCCCTACACATATCTACACGGTGGAGTCAAGCATCAGTTTGAAGAGTAATTTACAATGCTGGACTTCCTGGGATGTAGTCAGAGCCCATACAGGATTTTCCCAATTGCTTCCTCTTCCCCGGATCAACACCTTTCTTGCAGTCACCCCCAGACCCTCCAGTTTTTATTGGGAGCATCCAAAAATTGGGGATTCCTCTCCCAAATGTGGCCTGGGACAGCAGCAATGTAAATTTCCTGATAATGTGTTTAGCCTGTCCATCCCAACCACATGTCATAGTGAACCAGAGAGGGCTTAGGTTTGGTGATGTCATCCAACTACCGCTACATAAGCCAATCAGGCCCATTTGATAATCGTCAGGAGGATGTGAAGAGGCTTCAAGGTGCTTGAGACAAGTTGAGGGAATGGGCAAACAAATGTAGCACAACATGATTAAAGTGATGTTCTATACAATTTGGTGTGAAAAACAGAAAGGAAGGGTATTATCTTAGGAAGTGTGGATGTACATATGGATCTGGGTGTCCTTGTGTACCAGCCAACAAAAGTAATCAGGCAGATGCAGCAAACAATTCAGAAGGCAAATGCTACATTAGCCTTCATTGCAATAGGATTTGAAATCAGCAGTAGGGATGTCTTACTGCAGTTATACAGGGTCTCAGTGAGACCACACCCAGAGTGTTACATGAAGTTTTGGTCACCCTGCCTAAGAAAGGATACACATACCAAAGAGGGAGTACCACAGGTGTTCACCAAGCTGATACAGAGAATGTCAGGACTGCCCTTTGAGGAGAGATTGGTTCATCTGGGCCTGT
>NW_025182479.1:0-2567 GCF_004010195.1 Chiloscyllium plagiosum | reverse complement strand
TGAGCCACCCTCTGTGTGAAAAAGTTGCCCCTCATGTCTATTTTAAACCTCTCTCCTCTCACCTTAAAAATATGCCCCTTAGTCTGAAATCCAAAGGAAGAGACTCCTGCCATTCACCTTATCTAGACTCCTTAAGATTTTATAAACCTCTATAAGGTCACCCCTCAATCTTCTACGCTCCAGTGAGAAAAGCCCCAAGCCTTTCCAAGCCTTTCCTATAACTCAAATCCACCTCTCGCCATTCCCGGCAACATCCTGCTAAATCTCTCCGAACTTTCCGCAGTTTAATAATATCCTTCCTATAACCAGGTGACTAGGACCGGACACGGCACACCAGAAGAGGCCTTATCAATGTCCTGTACAACCTCAACATGACGTCGCAACTCGTATACGCAAAGGTCTGAGCAAGGAAGGCGAGCGTTCTAAACATCTTAGCAAACAACCTTAATTTAGCAAGCCTAGACTTTACAGTTTCAGTTCTCGGCCTGCAAATGCAATCAGTTTATGGAAGCACTGTGTTAGAAGCCTCAATTCTGAACTGATTCTATCCGTCAAGTGCTTTAAAGGTTTCGTCTTCCAGTCTCCTGAACTGAGGCACAGTTCGGAAAGTTCAGACCGATGCACGCGGCCTTGCTTCATGGCTGCAACTCCACGAAGAGCAAAAGGAAAGGGTCCAGGTTTCCTTTCCAGTTCTGGATAAGACCATAAGATGTAAGAAAGGGAGTAGGCCGTTCAGCCCATCTGCTCTGACAGTCAATGAGATCATTGCTGATCTGATCATGAGATCCACCATGTTAGGTCAGTCTAATGGTCAGTTCCAGGGACTTCCCCGGTCTCCGTGGCTGTGCTCCTCAGACAGCAATGGCAACACCAATGGACTTCACAGCATTTGGATTCGATGCTGAGCAAGGCTTGTCTTGTTAAGAGAGGTGCAAAGAGACTCCAATACCTGTATCGCTGCATGATTAGATTATCAGCTGCCCTCGGGTGTAATTACTGAGATTTTATTAGATTTCCTCCTATTCTGAGATGGAGAAAACTTCACGACAACTTCAGGCAACATTTAGTCAAAGTGGTCACCAAGGTGCTGCCACACCAGGCCGAGAGACCGTCACACCAGGGAGGGATGGTGGTGATCTCTTAGAGGCCTGAAGTATTGGTCTCTCGGGTCTGGTGTGGTGGTCTTTTGGCCTGGTGTGGTGGTCTCTCAGCTTGGTGTGGTGGTCTTTCGGCCTGGTGTGGTGGACTCTCGGCCTGGTTTGTTGGTCTCTCGGCCTGGTGTGGTGATCTCACGGACAGGTGTGGTGGTCTTTTGGCCTGGTGTGGTGGTCTCTCAGCCTGGTGTGGTGATCTCTCGGCCTGGTATGGTGGTCTCTCGGCCTGGTGTGTTGGTCTCTCGGCCTGGTGTGTTGGTCTCTCAGCCTGGTGTGGTGGTCTCTCGGCCTGGTGTGGTGGTCTCTCAGTGACCTGGTGTGGTGGTCTCTCAGTGACCTGGTGTGATGGTCTCTCGGCCTGGTGTGGTGGTCTCTCAGTGACCTGGTGTGGTGGTCTCTCGGCCTGGTGTGGTGGTCACTCGGCCAGGTGTGGTGGTCACTCGGCCTCTCTCAGTGACCTGGTGTGGTGGTCTCTCAGTGACCTGGTGTGATGGTCTCTCGGCCTGGTGTGGTGGTCTCTTGGCCTGGCGTGGTGGTCTCTCGGCCTGGTGTGGTGGTCACTCGGCCTGGTGTGGTGTTCTCTCGGCCTGGTGTGTCGGTCTCTCGGCCTGGTGTGGTGGTCTCTCGGCCTGGTGTGGTGATCTCTCGGCCTGGTGTGGTGATCTCTCGGCCTGGTGTAGTGGTCTCTCGGCCTGATGTGGTGGTCTCTCGGCCTGGTCTGGTGGTCTCTTGGCCTGGTGTGGTGATTTCTCGGCAGTATATGGCGATCTTGACCTGATTCCTCGGAGTTCCACCGTGGCTGAGCACTTCAGACTGTTGAATTTGAACATTCGGTTTTATTTCTTTATTGTTTAGTAAAACTAGGTAGGTCTGCAATGTGTAACCTTTCACCTTATTTTGTATGTTTTACACTAGACTATATCTACTGCAATATTTAACTTTTAACTTTGCTCTCGCTTTCTATCTAGTTGATATGATTCTGTACCTGGATACTTTTACCTGAGATGGCATCCCATGTGGACAACAGTATGCACTTTTCACTGTACTTCTGTAATTTCATACTTGAGTACTTGGCAATAAAATCAAAATCAAAATCAAAAGTTAGTCACCTGACAGCTTTGCAAAGAATTTTTTTTATTCCCTCATGGGATGTGGGCATCGCTGGCTGGGCCCAGCGTTTATTGCCCATCCCTAGTTGCCCCCTTGAGAAGGTGGGGGTGAGCTGCCTACTTGAACCGCTGCAGTCCACCTGCTGTGGGTTGACCCACAATGCCCTGAGGGAGGGAATTCCAGGATTTTGACCCAGCGACAGTGAAGGAACGGCGATATATTTCCAAGTCAGGATGGTGAGGGACTTGCAGGGGGTGGTGTTCCTGTGTATCTGCTACCCTTGTCCTTCTAGATGGAAGTTGT
>NW_025182478.1:0-2567 GCF_004010195.1 Chiloscyllium plagiosum | reverse complement strand
AGAGCAAGAGGAAATCTGTGATTTTGCTGTTGAGCATCTCTGGGAGCTTCATCCTCCTGTGGTCAATTGCTGTGCGGGATTTCGTATATAATGTCATTCAAGGCATCAATCCTGACATTTACTCCGGTTTCCTATATCACTTCAGCAAAGTTGGTCACATGCTGCGGAGACTAAGTTGTTGCACACACGCATTTATTTATGCAACAACATTGTCCAGAGAGTGGTGGGTGTGTGGAATGTTCTGCCCCAGAAGGCAGTGGAGGCCCAGTCTCTGGATTCGTTTAAGAAAGAGTTGGATAGAGCTCTCAAGGATAGTGGAATCAAGGATTATGGAGAGACGACAGGAACAGGATACTGATTGAGGATGATCAGCCATGATCATAATGAATGGTGGTGCAGGCTCGAAGGGCAGAATGGCCTACTCCTGCACCTATTGTCTATTGTCTATTGTTCAGAGCGAAGATCAGTAAAGCAGTAAAATACTTGCTTACACGATTTTCTTGTGTTATATATAATTAAAACTCCTCGGTGAACACCACAGCAAGGTCCTATTGTTTCCAGCGCATGAAACAATGTTTTAAAAGTAGTCATCATGGGATGTGAGCCTTGCTAGCGGAGTCAGCATCTACTACCGTCCCTAGTTGCCTCTTGAGAAGGTGGTGCTTAGCTGCCTTCCTCAACCACTGCTGCCCACAATGCGACAGTGAAGGAATGACGCTATATTTTCAACTCAAGATGATGAGGGACTTGGCGGAGACCTTGCAGGGGGTGGTGTTCCCAGCTATTAGCAGCACTTGTCCTTCCAGATGGAAGCGGTCATAGGCTTGTAAGGTGCTTTCTGTGGATCTTTGGTGAATTTCTGCAGTGCGTCTTGTAGATGATACATACTGATGCCACGGTGTGTCGGAGGTGGAGGGAATGGATGTTTGTGGATGTGCTGCTAATTAACTGGCTGTTCTGTCCTGGATAGTGTCAAGCTACTTGTGTGTTGTTGGAGCTGCACCCCTACAGGCAAGTGGGGAAT
Organism: Chiloscyllium plagiosum; assembly: GCF_004010195.1. Taxonomy (NCBI): domain Eukaryota; kingdom Metazoa; phylum Chordata; class Chondrichthyes; order Orectolobiformes; family Hemiscylliidae; genus Chiloscyllium; species Chiloscyllium plagiosum. The sequence continues at coordinate 1,543 of NW_025182478.1, read as the reverse complement.
ATTCCTTCACATTTTTGACAGACAGTCCTTCTCCTCGTGCAGGGAGAGAGTTGAGCTGGGAACCTGAGGATTTCCCATCACAGCACACTCCAAAGGAATTTTCCGGGAAAATGGAATCTTCTACTGGGTAATTCCTGTCAGCTTGGAACTTTCTGTGAGCCTCCATCACAATCAAATCCTTCCGAGTGCTTGGTGAAATTAAATGGAATAGTTAATCAGAAAATGTTTGTCTTTTAAATACATGCTCAGTAATAATCAAAAGACACCATACTAATGTCATAAACAGCCAATTATGAGCTGTTTCAATGTGAGAAATTGTGGCAGGTGATCATATGATGTTATCAGAACACACCCACCAAACATTTATTAATGCAAAGTTCCAAATCACACAACACTGGGTTATAGTCCAATAGGTTTATTTGGAAGCACTAGCTTTCATAACACTGCTCCTTCATCAGGTAGCTGTGTAACAGAATCATAAGACACAGAATTTATTGCAAAGGTTTACAGTGTAATGTAACTATGTACAGTATTCCCTGTCATGGAGTGAATATGCAAAACCGTGCCATAAATCTCTCTCCTGTTAAAAAAATACAACACTACCCTCTACTGTCCTCCCCATGCCACTGCATGTGGTACTGTGGAGGATTCATTCCCTCAAGGATTCGGTCAGAGAGAGAGAAAGAGACGGCAGCAGCTCACTGCATAACCTAAACTAACAGCATCATCAACACACAAACATTCAAAGACACACAGAGACACAGAGTGGAAACGTGTGGTGCTGGAAAAGCACAGCCAGTCAGGTAGCATCCAAGGAGCAGAAGAGTCGACGTTTCAAGTTTAAGCTTTTCATCATGAAAAGCTTCTGCTGCCTAAAATGTTGATTCTCCTGATCCTCGGGTGCTGCCTTTTCAATTCTGATCTCCAGCATTTGTAGCCCTAACTTTCTCCACAGACACAGACAGAAACATACTCACGGACTGACAGTCACGCAGACTGACCGACCGACAGACAGATACACATGCACACACACACACAAACACAGAAACGTGCAACACACGTTGACTATCCCTAATTCGTCCTTGCCTTTCCAAATACATGTACATCCGGTCCCTCAGGATTCCCTCCAACAAATTGCCCAACAGATTCACTAGTCTATAGATCCCTGGCTTGTTCTTACCACCCTTCTTAAACAGTGGCACCACGTTAGCCAACCTCCTGTCTTCCAGCACCTCACCTGTGGCTATCGATGATACAAATATCTCAACAAGAGGCCCAGCAGTCACTTCTCTAGCTTCCCACAGAGTTCTCGGGTACACCTGATCAGGTCCTGGGGATTTATCCACCTTTACCCGTTTCAAGACATCCAGCACTTCCTCCTCTGTCATGTTAAAATTTTGCAAGCTGTCACCATCTATTTCCCTACAGTCGATATCTTCGAAATCCTTTTCCACAGTAAATACTGATGCAAAATCCTCATTTAGAATCTCCCCATTGTCTGTGGCTCCAAACAAATGCCACATTGCTGATCTTTGAGGAGCTC
>NW_025182477.1:1214-2567 GCF_004010195.1 Chiloscyllium plagiosum | reverse complement strand
GCAATCAGTGCCAGGCTTGGGGCGGTGTGTAGACGGTAGTGAGGGTCAGGCTGGGGGCAGTGTTGGAAGCGGTGAGGTTCAGGCTGGGGACAGTGTGCAGACGGCAATGAGTGTCAGGCTTTGGGCGGTGTGTGGACGGCGGTGAGGGCCAGGCTTGAGGCGGTGTATGTATGGTGGTGAGGGTCAGGCTGGGGACGATGAGTGTATGGCGGTGAGGGTCAGGCAGGGGGCGGTTTACAACGGCAATGGGTGTCAGGCTTGTGGTAGTGTTGGACAGCAGTGAGGGTCAGGCTTGGGGTAGTGTGGAGATGGCGGTGAGGGTCAGGCTGGGGGCGGTGTGCGGGTGGCATTGAGGGTCAGGCTGGGGCGGTGTTTGACAGAGGTGTGGGACAGCCTGGGGGCGTGTTGGACGGAGGTGAGGGTTAGTTGCGGGCAGAGTTGGACAGCGGTCAGGGTCAGGCTGGGGACGGCGTGTAGACGGCAATGAGTGTCAGGATTGGGGTGGTTTGTGGACGGCGGTGTGCGTCAGGCTTGGGGCGGTGTGTGGATGGCGGCGAGCGTCAAGCTGGGGGCACTGTTGGACGGTAACGAGTGTCATGCTTGGGGCAGTGTTGGACAGCATTGAGAGTCAGGCTTGGGGCTGTGTGTTGTCGGTGGTGAGGGTCAGGCTCGGGGCGGTGTGCAGGTGGCATTGTGAGTCAGGTTGGGGCGGTGTTTGATGGCGGTGAGGGTCAGGCTGGGGGCGGTGTGTGGACAGCGGTGAGATTCAGGCTGGGGGCGGTGTGTGGACAGTGGTGAGCGTCAAGCTGGGGGCACTGTTGGACGGTAACGAGTGTCATGCTTGGGGCAGTGTTGGACTGCATTGAGGGTCAGGCTTGGGGCTGTGTGTTGTCGGTGGTGAGGGTCAGGCTGGGGGTGGTGTGCAGGTGGCATTGTGAGTCAGGTTGGGGCGGTGTTTGTTGGCGGTGAGGGTCAGGCTGGGGGCGGTGTGTGGACAGTGGTGAGCGTCAAGCTGGGGGCACTGTTGGACGGTAACGAGTGTCATGCTTGGGGCAGTGTTGGACTGCATTGAGGGTCAGGCTTGGGGCTGTGTGTTGTCGGTGGTGAGGGTCAGGCTCGGGGCGGTGTGCAGGTGGCATTGTGAGTCAGGTTGGGGCGGTGTTTGATGGCGGTGAGGGTCAGGCTGGGGGCGGTGTGTGGACAGTGGTGAGCGTCAAGCTGGGGGCACTGTTGGACGGTAACGAGTGTCATGCTTGGGGCAGTGTTGGACTGCATTGAGGGTCAGGCTTGGGGCCTTGGAGGGAAGTAAGGGGGGAGGTGTGGGCGCAAGTTTTGCATTTCTTGCGGTTGCAG
>NW_025182477.1:0-740 GCF_004010195.1 Chiloscyllium plagiosum | reverse complement strand
GTGGACGGCAGTGAGGGTCAGGTTTGGGGCGGTGGGTGGACGGCGATGAGGGTCAGGCTTGGGGCGGTGTGTGTATGGCAGCGAGGGTCAGGCTGGGGGCGGTGTTGGACGTCAATGAGTGTCAGGCTTGGGGCAGTGTTGGACAGCAGTGAGGGTCAAGCTTGGGGCAGTGTGTAGACAGCGGTGAGGTTCAGGCTGGGGCGGTGTGCGCGTGGCATTGTGGGTCAGGCTGGGGCGGTGTTTGACGGAGGTGAGGGACAGCCAGGGGACATGTTGGACAGAGGTGAGGGTCAGTCTGGGGGTGGTGTGTAGACGGCAATGAGTATCAGGCTTGGGGCGGTGTTGGACGGCAATGAGTGTCACGACTGGGGCGGTTGGTGGATGGCGGTGAGGGTCAGGCATGGGGCGGTGTGTGGATGGTGGCGAGCGTCAAGCTGGGGGCGCTGTTGGATGGCAACGAGTGTCACACTTGGGGAAGTGTTGGACAGCGTTGAGGGTCAGGCTTGGGGCTGTGTGTTGACGGCAGTGAGGGTCAGGCTGGGGGCAGTGTGCAGGTGGCATTGTGAGTCAGGCTGGGGCGGTGTTTGACGGCGGTGAGGGTCAGGCTGGGGGCGGTCTTGGACCATGGTGAGGGTCAGGCTGGGGGCGGTGTGTGGACAGCAGTTAGGTTCAGGCTGGGCGCGGTGTGGACAGCGGTGAGGGTCAGTCTGGCTCGGTGTGTGGGTGGCAGTGAGGGTCAG
>NW_025182476.1:0-2567 GCF_004010195.1 Chiloscyllium plagiosum | reverse complement strand
AGAGAGCACAATGACAGTTACAGGATAGAGGAGAGAGTACACTGATGGTTACAGGATAGAGGAGAGAGCACAATGATGGTTATAGGGTAGTGGAGAGAGTATGGTGACAGTTAGAGGGTAGAGAGAGAGCGCAATGATTGTTGCAGGATAGAGGAGAGATCCCAATGATAGCTACAGGATAGTGGAGAGAGCACAATGACAGTTACAGGACAGAGAAGAGAGCACAATGATAGTTACAGGAAAAAGGAATGAGCACAATAATGGTTACAGTGTAGAGGAGAGAGCACAATGATGGTCACAGGATAGAGGAGAGAGCCCAATGATGGGTACAGGATAGAGGAGAGACCACAATAATGGTTATGGGTACACAATAGAGTACAATGATAGTTACAGCATAGAGGAGAGATCACAATCATTGGTACAGGACAGAGGAGAGACCACAATGATGGTTATAGGGTAGAGGAGAGAGCACAATGATAGTAACAGGGTAGAGGAGAGAGCACAATGATGGTTACAGGATAGGGGAGAGATCGCAATGATAGCTACAGGCTAGTGGAGAGAGTCCAATGATGGTTACAGGACAGAGAGAGAGCATAATGATAGCTACTTGATAGAGGAGAGAGCACAATGATGGTTTCAGGATAGAGGAGAGTGCACAATAATAGTTACTGGATAGAGGAAGGAGCACAATGATGTTTACCGGATAGAGGAGAGAGCACAATGATAGTTACAGAATAGAGGAGAGAGCGCAATAAAGTTACAGGATAGAGGAGAGAGCACAATGACAGTTATAGGATAGAGGAGAGAAAAAAATGATGGTTATAGCGTAGAGGAGAGAGCACAATGATGGTTATAGGGTAGTGGAGAGAGCACAATGATAGTTACAGAGTAGAGGAGAGAGCACAATGTTCGTTGCAGGATAGAGGAGAGATCCCAATGATAGGTACAGGATAGAGGAGAGAGCACAATGATAGTTACAGAATATAGGGGAGAGCACAGTGATGGTTACAGGATAGAGGAGAGAGCACACTGATAGTTACAAGATAGAGGAGAGAGCCCAATGATAGTTACAGGACAGAGGAAAATGCACAGTTTTGGTTACAGGATAGAGCAGACAGACCAATGATAGTTACAGGATAGTGGAGAGAGCCCAATGATGGTGACTGGATAGAGGAGAGAGGACAATGATGGGAACTGGGTAGAGGAGAGCGCCCAATGATGGTTACAGGATAGAGTAGAGAGCACAATGATAGTTACTGGTTTAGAGGAGAGAGCACAATGTTAGTTACTGGATAGAGGAGGGAGCACAATAATGGTTACAGGATAGAGGAGAGAACACAATGATAGTGACTGGATCGAGGAGAGAGCACAATGACAGTTATAGGGTAGAGGAGAGAGCACAATGATGGTTACAGGGTAGAGGAGAGAGCACAATGACAGTTCCAGGGTAGAGGAGAGAGCACAATGATTGTTACAGGGTAGAGGAGAGAGCATAATGACAGTTCCAGGGTAGAGGAGAGAGCACAATGCTAGTAACAGGGTAGCGGAAAGAGCACAATGATGGTAACAGGATAGTGGAGCTAGCACAGTTATGGTTACAGGATAGAGGAGAGATCACAATGACAGTTACAGGATAGAGGTGAGAGCCCAATCATAGTTACGGGGGAGAAGAGAGTGCACAGTTTTGGTTACAGGGTAGAGGAGAGAGCACAATGATTGTTACGGGATAGAGGAGAGAGCGCAATGACAGTTACAGAATAGAGGAGAGAGCACAATGATGGTTACAGGATAGAGGAGAGAGCACAATGATAGTTACAGGATAGTGGAGAGATCCCAATGATGGTTACAGGATAGAGGAGAGAGCACAGTGATGGTTACAGGATAGAAGAGAGAGCGTAATAATAGTTACAGGATAGAGGAGAGAGCCCAATGATGGCTACAGGAGAGATGAGAGAGCACAATGATGGCTACAGGATAGGGGAGGAGGCACAATGACAGTTACAGGATAAAGGAGAGAGCACAATAATGGTTCCAGGGTAGAGGAGAGAGCACAATGATGGTTACAGGATAGTGGAGAGAGCCCAATGATGGTTACGGGATCGAGGAGAGAGCACAATGACAGTTATAGGGTAAAGGAGAGAGCCCAATAATGGTTACAGGATAGAGGAGAGAGCACAGTGATGGTTACAGGATAGAAGAGAGGAGCAGAATGATAGTTACAGGAGAGAGGAGAGAGCCCAATGATGGCTACAGGATAGATGAGAGAGCACAATGATGGCTACCGTTTAAAGGAGAGCGCAATGATGGTTACAGGATAGAGGGGAGAGCACAATGACAGATACAGGATAGAGGAGAGAGCACAGTATTGGTAACAGGGTAGAGGAGAGAGCACAATGATGGTTACAGGATAGTGGAGAGAGCCCAATGACAGTTACAGGATCGGGGAGAGAGCACAATGATGGTTACAGGACAGAGGAGAGAGCATAATGATAGCTACTGGATAGAGGAGAGACCACAATGATGGTTTAAAGATCGAGGAGAGAGCACAATATAGTTACAGGATAAAG
>NW_025182475.1:0-2567 GCF_004010195.1 Chiloscyllium plagiosum | reverse complement strand
CAAATGGATGTACCTACATTGTTATCTTGCACATAAGAAAATAAAAATAAAATAACATAGAAATGATATCGCTCTGCAAGTAATCATTTCACAGATAATAAGTGTTTGTATTGAATTTAAATGTCACCATAGCTGTCGGAGTGATTTCCCCTGACAGGGAATGAAGACTGAGGAGATAGGCAGAACTCAGGCAAGTGGAAGATGGCTACTCATGCTGCAATCAGTTAATGCAGGGATCATCCCCCGAGGCCAATCTCGGAAGGGAGATCCATGACACACTGTAACATGTACAGTAAAAAGCAGTATTTTTATACACGTTCTATATTATAATGGCCACATGCAATGTGGTTACAGTCCTTCCCTCCTTACACAGACACCTAATCCAGTAGAACACCTAATCTCAGATGGACATTGCTATGGATAGCCCCAGCTTCCTATTGTTTCAAGGTATTTTACAGGTGCTAAAATCAGGCCTTGGGATCTCTCTGTGCATTTTATTTCCTCAGATTACAAAATTAATTGCTGCAGTCCTTTGGGCCTCTCACTCTGCCTTATTTACGATTCTCACGAATATGTAATTACAAACGTTTTAAATGTTCTGAGCAACTTTAAAATAGTAACTATTTCTGACAATTAAACCCTGACTGTTTCCGTGATTGCAGCTGTGGAAGTTAGCTGGGCTCTATCCTACAGCTGGTGTTTATTCATTCACTGGGACAATTATTCTTTCATTAATGAAAGTCAGGGTGGGTCATTTTTCTGTATGTTGGCATTGTCTTATCACTACCTGGAATATGACTGTTTGGAATGGCATACTTATGGACTTGGAGTAGGATTGCACAAAATGTTCTCTTTTTTACTTAAGACTGACACAGACTGTTAGTCTTATTTTTCTCCCCTCCACCATTTGTGTTTTAATTCCAAGCCAGGCTGATCGGGGCATCCCTCCAGCAGCAAATCAATAAGGATTTCAGCACTAAAATAAAAATCAGCATTCGCTACCATTAGGAAACAGTACCATGCAATATGCTTACGTCACTGAGACATAATTCCACACTTAAAGCCGACTATATTGAATTTGATCAGTGATTATGTATTAGATATAAGTAACAATTAGTGTTAAAACTGGTCACCGTAAAATTAAAATGACTAGAAATGTCATATTACGATCCGTAACATGTAGAGTTGAACATTAATTATTGTAGTCTAAAACAATCAAACGTATCTTCATTTGTATGGCCGAATATTAATCCAATTATTTCTGTGAACATTCAAATGAGAAGATTTCAGATATTTCCTGTCAGTGTTGGATGAGGAATCATTGCTTGGCTTGTGGTTGTGTTGACATGGAATAAAAGATCAATTTTTCTTTGTGAAATTGGCACTAAGAAATAATGATTTAAATTGAAATGTGCATCTCACGATAATTGTTACAAAACCTAAACTTGAATTACTGTATGATTGTTGGACTAACAATGAATTGGTAATCTATTTTAGAACACTGACACATTAAGTGATTCAATATTTCCAAACGGATTTGCTGTGATATTGATTACATAATAATTAGTATCAGTGACCTGAGCATTAGAATGTTGGCATGATGTTTTGGAAAATACATTCGATATGCAGTCATTATTGATCATTCAACATTCTCAGATACTCCTGCAATCTGTACTTGCTGTCTCAGCTTTTCTTTTGTCGAAATATAACATATAATCCATGCAACTTTTCATGTCATGAATATTCAGACATTTCTGTCAGCAATACAAAGAAAATAAATCGACCAGGAACATGGGCACCATAGCAAAAAACAGTCAACAACATTTATACAGGAAAAATTTAAACATTGTCTCTGAGTAGATACATGAAAAAGTTTAATGGGGAACTGTTAGAATGTACTGAGCCGCAATTACATTTTTGTCATGATGCCTGGGGGGAAGCTATCAGAAAACTCGCCTATACTTAGGAATTCCTTTGTCTCTAAACATGTTACTATCAGCATCCTTAGTCGTAAATAATGAAGTATGATTATTGGTGTGGGAAAGATGTAGTGTGTAAATTATAAGAAGGTATCTCTTGCATATATTTGGGATGGTGTGAAAACGTGATGTTTGCTGTGATTATTCATCTTGAGAACAATACAATACTGCCAAAAGGTTTTGCACTGAACAGTAATTAGGTGACCTTGAATACCATCGTGTGGCTTTATGTGCAGTGTTTACTTTTATTATAAGATCTTTGAGATATTTTCCATGATTTGTAAAATGATTAATAATTTTGTGACAAACGTCCACATGTGGTCATGAGCTGGATTTAAAGAATCCAATGTATTGGTGTGAAAACCCTTCATTGTTGACATTTGCAAGCAAGGTGTAGAATGCTCAGGCACTGGCTGGAAGTCAAGGTGCATGAAAATCTGATTCATCCTGGAGCTGATTGATCCTAGCTGCTGTTTGACTTAGTTTGATTAATTTTGTATTTGCCCCGATTTCTCTGCCTGTAGGTGAATTTAGAACGTTCAATTTCTGTCCAACGGTCACTTCACATCACTGTAGAGTTAAAATATA
>NW_025182474.1:0-2567 GCF_004010195.1 Chiloscyllium plagiosum | reverse complement strand
GAATGGGAGAGCTGACAGGAAACAGTGAGCAGGAATATATCATTTTGTTTAGAATCAAGGCTTGTGGGTGATAGCAAGAATTGGCGCCTGGGCCCAAGGTATTCCCAATAAACATCAAACTTTCGTTAGAGGGAATCAAATTCAATATTTCCCAGTTGTTGATGGCACTAACTGATGTCGTATTGAGTGCGAGCAGCAGCTGAGTTTAAACGAACCCGGAAGGCTACAGCTAAGGTGAGACAGTTTGTTTTAAAATTACTAACCGGGAGCGGGCAGTGGTGTTTTTTTTTCTCTTCACAGAAAGAGCGGGAGCAGCAGGGGGAAGTGACGACGACCAGAGAGGCGGTCGGGACCCGGAAGCTGCAGTAGCGCAAGCTTACCTGGGTAGGGTTTTTCGGGCAGTGGTGTTTTTTTTTCTCTTCACAGAAAGAGCGGGAGCAGCAGGGGGAAGTGACGACGACCAGAGAGGCAGTCGGAACCCGGAAGCTGCTGTAGCGCAAGCTTACCTGGGTAGGGTTTTTCCTATAAAAGCGTGCAGGAGAGGAACCCGCTGCAATACAGAGGTAGTGGCTCCCACCCGCCCTCCTCCTCTAACCTAATAATAAGACCCGTTGTGGTAAGCAGGTAAGTGCTGCATTTTGCTTGTTCTATTCTTCAGACCTAGTTTTTTTTGTTAAAAGGTTACTTTTAGAGGGATGGCAGTGAAGGCAATGAAATGTTCCTCTTGCAACATGTTTGAGGTGAGGGATGCCATGGACGTCCCTGCTGATTACACTTGCAGGAAGTGCACCCTTCTCCAGCTCCTCAAAGACCATGTTCGGGAACTGGAGCTGGAGTTGGATGAACTTAGGATCATCCGGGAGGCAGAGGGGGTTATAGATCGAGCTTGAGGGAAATAGTAACTCCAAAAATTGCAGACAGATGGGTGACAGTGAGGGGGACTGGGAGGAAGCAGCTAGTGCAGGGACCCCCTGCGGACGTTCCCCTCAAGAACAAGTATACCGTTTTGGATACTTGTGGGGGGGGGACTTACCAGGGGTAAGCAATGGTGTTCAGGCCTCTGGCACGGAGCCTGTCCCCGTTGCTCAGAAGGGAAGGGTGGAGAAGAGCAGAGCAATAGTTATTGGGGACTCGATAGTTCTGGCCACAGATAGGCGGTTCTGTGGGGGCGAGAGAGACTCACGTTTGGTATGTTGCCTCTCAGGTGCAAGGCTACGTGACTTCTCTGATCGTGTTTTCCGGGTCCTTAAGGGAGAGGGGTAGCAGCCCGCAGTCGTGGTCCACATTGGCACCAACGACATAGGTAGGAGGGCTGAGGATGTTAGGCAGGCTTTCAGGGAGCTAGGTTGGAAGCTCAGATAGAACAAACATAGTTGTTGTCTCTGGTTTGTTACCCATGCCACGTAATAGAGTCGAGGAATAGTGAGAGAGAACAGTTAAATGCGTGGCTTCAGGAATGGTGCAGGAGGGAGGGATTCCGGTATCTGGATAACTGGGGTTCTTTCTGGGGAAGGTGGGACCTCTATAAACAGGATGGTCTACACCTGAACCTAAGGGGCACCAGTATCCTTGGGGAGAGGTTTGCTAGTGCTCTTGGGGGTGGGGGGTTTAAACTAACTCTGCAGGGCATGGGAACCTAGACTGCAGCTTTAGGGTGCAGGACCTGGAGTGTAGGGAGGTTAGGAACATGGCATCAATTTCAAAGGAGGGTGCCTGTAAACAGGAAAGTGGCTTGAAGTGTGCATACTACAATGCAAGAAGTATACGAAATAAGATAAGTGAACTTGCAGCGTGGGTTGGTACCTGGGATTTCGATGTTGTGGCATTTACGGAGACATGGGTAGAACAGGGACAGGATTGGCTGTTGCAGGTTCCAGGTTTTAAATGTTTTAGTAGGGTTAGAGGTAGGGGTAAAACAGGGGGAGGTGTGGCATTGCTTGTCAAAGATAGTATTACAGCGGTGGAAAGGACGATGGATGAAGACTCGCCATCTGAGGTAGTTTGGGCTGAGGTTAGGAATAGGAAAGGTGAGGTCACCCTGTTAAGAGTTTTCTACAGACCTCCTAATAGTCTAAGAGACGTAGAAGAAAGGATTGCAAGGATTATTCAGGAGAAGAGTGAAAGTAATAGGGTGGTTGTTATGGGGGACTTTAACTTTCCTGATATTGACTGGGAAAGCTATAGCTCGAGTTCGTTAGATGTTTCAGTGTTTGTCCAATGTGTGCAGGAGGGTTTCCTGACACAATATGTAGACAGCCCAAAAAGAGGTGAGGCCATTCTGGATTTGGTTCTGGGTAACGAACCAGGTGTTAGAATTGGAAGGAGGTGAGCACTTGGGGACAGTGAACACAATTCAGTGACTTTTACTCTAATGATGGAGAGGGATAAGTGTGCACTGCAGGGCAAGATTTATAGCTGGGGGCAGGGAAATTATGATGTGGTGAGGCACGACTTAGGATGCGTGGCTTGGAAAAGTAGGCTTCAACGCAAGGGCGCACTTGATATGTGTAGCTTGTTCAAGGAGCAACCATTGAGTGTCCTTGATAAGTATGTACCTGTCAGGCCGG
>NW_025182473.1:0-2567 GCF_004010195.1 Chiloscyllium plagiosum | reverse complement strand
ACAACTCTCTCTGTTAAACAAAAACTGTCTCATCCTTATCAGTTTAACATGTCCCCCCACCTTAACCATTGCCCAATAACTTTCCAACCTGAGCAAAAGAGCCCGGCGATGTAACCTATCCAAGCCCCTCATCGTTTTATATACTTCCTTCAAATCGCCTCTCAGATTCAAAACCCGAGCACGAACAATTCAAATTTTGTTAAAAGGCTGATGGTAACCAGTCGTCTCTGATCCAAGCAACATCTTTGTAAACCTCTTTTCCTCCCTCTCCAAAGCGTTTACATCGTTAGTATTGTGTGGCGACCTAAACTGCAAACGCTCGTCGAGTTGTGGCCACACCAAAGACGCACATGTCAGCTAAGCTACAACAGTGTAAAGATCATCAATGCATAATACCCATTTTCTGACAACTTCCTTCCTTCCTGACATTGTGTTAAGACATTGATATGAAAGTGAAGTGAGACATGGAAAATTAATGTTTGCAATATCACCCAGTTTTATTCACATCGTTTCGAAAGCAGTGGGCCAATGATCGTTCAGTTGAAACAATAACATGAAGGCTGAATTGATGAGATGACAGAACTCTCTAATCAGAAACACAGACGATTTCCAGTGTTGCATGTTGCCCTTTCCTTCTTCGATTCCACAAACATATGCAACACACTTGTAAGATGGGGCACACTCCTTTAACCCTCGTTGAAATACCCTTCTCACATGGTACGTCGCTGCTGTAACTCCCTTCTAAAATACATGAAAATATTGACGCGAGGAGAGAGAATACAAAGAAAAACAAAGATTCGTTGATGTTAACAGTCAGATGCGATAGGACATCCACCTGCCACCTGACTCAGATACACAATGCCAGAACAATGCAGATTTCATCCTTTCTGTTCTTACCAGACATTCTTGGAGTTGTAAGGGTGCATATTGCTTGAACTGTGTTCCAATAATTGTTCGTTCAGACCAGAGCTGTGTGCAGTTCTCCACATCCAGCCTCATATTTGTACAGTCTACTGACAACTGAGAAGTGCGTTCTCACTGTCAGGCATTGGGGTGAGGAATTGTGAGGTACTCAAGCAGCTTGCCTTCAGGGAGTGAAAATGCAACGAGAGTTTTGGCGAGCGTAAGGATGGAACGATTCCAAAGTCAATGACTCTGTAACGTACTTAGCCAGAGAGGTGCTGGGATTTCGAATGCTTTGTCTTGGAGAGTGGCAGAGGCTGATTCCACAGCAGGTTTCAAAAGAAAGCTGAATGTGGAGTTCAATGGGATGAAAATAATCCTGGCGAATGGTGCTAGCCGGTCAGCACTTTCCAGCATCAGGACATACACGATCGTAAGAATATCCTACTTGTAGAACTGTACAATTTTATGATGATAATGTGACAGAGAGCTCAACAGGTCTCGGTAAGGAAGGATACTTAAAGACCGGGTTAAATGAGATTGGTCTCTGTGAGTAGGTACTCGACCTCAGAGAACTGACGTCCTAATCATGATCAATAATTCCAGCTTACTAAGAAAGCGTCGAGAACAGAATTCCCCCTAGCAAGAGCTCACGTTCCACGACGTTTTTCAACCTGCAGCCATTTGCAGACACTGGACAAGAAATTGGATGCGCAGAAGGCGGCCGTTGAGCCAATCAAGCTTGATCTTCGATTTGATGATATGTTGGTGCTGATGTTTGATTGGGGTGGACGTTTTTGTATAAAATCGCACGACATCAGTTTATAGTCCAACAGGTTTATTTGAAAGTGCAACCGTGGAGCGGTGCTCCTTTATTGCGTATCTCGTGGAGTAGGATTATAGGACACAGAAGCATTTAGAACAAAATATCAATATGTCATACACGTATGCAATATATTGAACAAATATAGATTGCTGTTAAGTCTTTTGTCTTTTAGAATGGGGCTGCAGGTTCCGATTCCTTAGTATGTAAATCCTAGAACTTTTTGCAAGTTGTATTCCCGAGATAATTAAAGGTTGTATTTAAAAAGAAGTCACATCTCAGCTCAGACAAAACAATAAAGGAGTGAGTTTTGAGTCTGTATGTATTCTAATCTTGAGTCAGACTCATTATATTTTCAAAGTAGGATTGTGTAAAATGTCACACGGATGATAAAACAATACTGACTGCCGAGAGATGGTATAGTTTTTTGAAAAAAATGTTATGGATCTGCAAATGCAATTCTGCAAATGGTCATTCACCCCATCGATTTTTGTGTGTTTCTGTTTGCATGAGAAGGAGAGAGGTCTTGAGAGAGAGTGTGTGTGCGCATGTATGTGTGGGTGGGCGAGAGGGAGTGTGTCTGTGTGTCTGTGCGTTTGTACATGTGTGTCTGAAAGAGAGTGTATATCTGCAAGAAGATCTGCGTACGTATATTTGAATGTAAAATGGGGTGTGCATTTGGTGTCATGACTGAGCTGATCATCTCCACTTCCCTTTCCTGCAACTCAAGGATATTTGCTCGATTCCTATCCTGACTGAAAATCTGTGAAACTCACCCATAACCATACTGAATGAAAATGCACTCTCAACTAAAGAATTCCACCGTTTCAATGCCCTTCAA
>NW_025182472.1:0-2566 GCF_004010195.1 Chiloscyllium plagiosum | reverse complement strand
GTGTCCAGAATCAGGGGTCACACCCTGAGGATTTGAGCTGGGTCATTTAGGACAGAGATGAGGAGCCATTTCTTCACCCAAATAGGGATGGGCCTGTGGAATTCATTACCACGGGAAGTAGTTAATTCCAAAACATTGAGTGTATTCAAGAGGTGGCTAGATATAGCACTTGGGGTGAATGGGATCAAAGGTTATGGGGAGAAAGCAGGATTATGCTATTGAGTTGGACAATCAGCCATGATGGTGGTGCAGGCTCGAAGGGCCGATTGGCCTCCTCCTGCTCCTATCTCCTATGTTTCTAGAAAGGGATTGGAAGCTAAAGGGAAACAGTGAGTTGTTTGAAAACTCAATCGGCCACCAACCTCCTTGTCAGTTGCAAATCCTCCTACAGTACGCAGAAGTGAGGGATTAAACCTGTATCACACTATCATTGATCTCCTTTATCTAAAAACAGATAGATAGGAAAGTGTCGTTGCAGCCCATAATGAGTCCCCCATTGGAAAGTGACTGGGAAGTAATTCGAACAATGAGCTTGAAGATTTGGGATTAGGAGGAAAACTTCTGTATTTCCTCAGCATAGCAACTAGATTTAACTCGTTTACAATTAACGTATGTCTACAATTTGCTTAAACTTACGATAAAAGGACAGGGGCCAACCTAGGAAAGGGGGCAATAGGTGGAATTTGCCAATGTCTTAATTTGAAGATGTACAAAGGTATGAGCGTTGTTGTAATAAACATGGCAGTGGAAAGTCCTTTGGTTTGTGAAAGGTCTTCCTTTATAAATGAGATGCTTCGTAAAATCTTTGTAGGGCAATTATGGACAGTCCATGCAAAGAACTCACTGCAAATGGTTGGGGGCTACAATTCATAGCAATTGATTCTCAGGAGAAATTCAAAATGTTCCTCTGGTCATGAGAGAGAATTCTAGTTTGGGAATGGACTTTCATTAGCTCCTTTCTAACTGAGCCCTTGAATGTCCTGCGCACGGGGGTGGGGGGAGGAGGGGGTGGTTGGGGGAAGATTTGAATTTCAGAACATCACAGAAGGCCATCAGAAATAAAGTCTAATTTAGTGACTTAGTTTCTTGCAAAAGCAGTCAACTGAAGGTCTAACTGAATACAGGCGATGATTACTGAAGGAATGCGGAAAATGCACTGCAGGAACTATTAAACAGTTTGGGTTAGAAATTAAGAGTCAGTCAGTGACTTTTGGTTCAATGATTGATTGATTCAATCACAGTTGAAACTTTATTGCTGGAACAGCACAGCAGGTCAGGCAGCATCCAGGGAACAGGAGATTCGACGTTTCGGGCACAGGCCCTTCTTCAGGAATGAGCATTCCTGAAGAAGGGCCTGTGCCCGAAACGTCGAATCTCCTGTTCCCTGGATGCTGCCTGACCTGCTGTGCTGTTCCAGCAATAAAGTTTCAACTTTGATCTCCAGCATCTGCAGACCTCACTTTCTCCTCAATGATTCAATCACACCCTAATACTGAGGACAGAAAGAGGATTCTGCATCCAAGGTAGAAGCAGCAGTTCAGGAGTTAGATTGTGCACGTGGACTAGGCCCAATACCCAAAGGACAACTTCAAAAAGCTCACAGGAGAGTCACAGGCCAGAGAATGGATTACTTAGATTAGATTAGATTACTTACAGTGTAGAAACAGGCCCTTCGGCCCAACAAGTCCACACCGACCCGCCGAAGCGCAACCCATCCATACCCCTACCCCCCTACATTTACCCCTTACCTAACTCTACGGGCAATTAAGCATGGCCAATTCACCTGACCCTGCACATCTTTTGGACTGTGGGAGGAAACCGGAGCACCCGGAGGAAACCCACGCAGATACGGGGAGAACGTGCAAACTCCACACAGTCAGTCGCCTGAGGCGGGAATTGAACCCGGGTCTCTGGCGCTGTGAGGCAGCAGTGCTAACCACTGTGCCACTGTGCCACCCACAATGGAGTGATGGAATGGAGTGATCTCACCATTACAAGGAGATCAAAGAAACCCATTGGCAATTACCATTTGATAAATGTGTGCAAGATGAACATAGAAACACGAGTAGGCCATTCAGCCCCTTGAGCCTGTTCAGGGCTGACCTTTGGCGAATTCCATATTGCTGTACTCCCTCTGAATATCCATTGTATTTAATGTGATACCATCTCGAACATCTGCTGATCAGGGACAGAGGGTAAGAATTGTGGAAGAGCAAAATGAGAGAAAAGATGTTAAAAGCCTGAAACTGCAATGAGTTCTTTAAGCAAATGACACGAGGAATAGGTTACAGGGTGACGGGAACTCTGATCACAGGAGGGACTAATCTTGTCCGGAAGAAGGTAGTGAGTTGAGGTTTCAGTTTAACAGGAGCCAATGAACAGGTCAGCGATAGGAGTCCAATCCTCAGTTATGATCTGTTGCAATGAAATACCATGCTTTGCTTGACGTGTTGAGACAAATGAAATATTTAAAGAAATTACAGTTAGTGAAGTGTAAATGTTTCAGCCTTGGGTTGCTTGGAAGATGCATTCTATCATTCTTAATGAAGCTTCACATGAAGATTTC
>NW_025182471.1:0-2566 GCF_004010195.1 Chiloscyllium plagiosum | reverse complement strand
TTCCTGACCTCTCCTCCCCTACCCCAGTCCGGCCTATCACCCTCACCTTGACCTCCATCCACCTACCGCATTCCCGACGCCCCTCCCCCAAGTACCTCCTCCATATCTTTTATCTTAGCCTGCTGTGCACACTTTCCTTATTCCTGTAGAAGGGCTTATGCCCGAAACGTCGATTCTCCTGTTCATTGGATGCTGCCTGACCAGCTGCCCTTTTCCAGCAACACATTTCCAGCTCCATTCCTGGTCCTGGGGGAAGGGAAAGTCATGCTGGTGACCCTCCCCACCCATGTGAATGCCCACATTAAGGACTTGGGAAGGGCAGTAATTACACCCCTCCCACCGCGAACAGGCTCAATATCGGAGCTGTGTAGGGTAGTTCAAACTGACTGAGTGCCTCCAGGTCCATAATGGATTTCAAGTTTGATAATGTTTACGAGGATATTTGTTAATTCCAGAATCTCTGAAGAATGGGGACTCGGTCATTGAATGTTGTGCAGTAAGAAGTGGGGGAAATTAAAGTGATTCTGACTGTGAGGACTCGAACACCAATTAATGTGGTGAACTTAGTGAGATCCACTCATCCTCAGAACAGGAATCTCTCCCCATGCTCAGATCAACTGTCACTTTGCACAAAAATACAATATGAATAAACCAATACATATAAGCATAAGAAATAGGCGCAGATATATGCCATCTGGCACCCCAAGCCTGCTCCGCCATTCAGTAAGATCAGGCCTGATTTTTTTCTCCGACTCAATTCCAGTTATCCGCCCTCTGACCATAACCTTTAATTCTTGTACTGTTCAAAAATCGATCTATTCATGCTTTAAACATTCAACGAGATAGCCTCAACTGCTTCACTGGGCAGAGAATTGCAAAGATGCATAAACCGTTGTATGAAGAAGTTCCTCCTCAAATCAGTCCAAATTCTCATCCTCTTTTTTTTCAGACAAGGCCCCAGCTTTTCTTTTATCTGCCAGTGGACACAACCTCCCTGCTTCTATCTTGTCTATTCTCTTTTGCAACGATACAGGATAAACCCTTTTGCTAATTTAAACCAAACCCACGGAAAAGCTCATATCACCTCGTAATATGCTGTAGCGTGTGTGAGAGAGAACTACTCAAATTCCACTTTTTAAAGTAAAAAAATCCTTTATCCTTTAATTCCAAACGAGAACATTAAACAATAACTGCCCACTCTGTCAGCCTCCTTTGTCTGAACGATTTACCTATCACCCACTCTATAACAATATACATTGTGTCAATTAACTTTACAAAACAATCAATTTTCAAAACCACCAAACTGTAGAGCTCCTCTGTATCTTCCTGGATATGTCTTCAGTATTCTGCTGCACAGATTCTTCATATGAGAAGGTAGTTTTTAGGGAGGGCGTCGGCGGGCAGCCAATCGATCACAGTAGGTGATCGTTATCTCTCTGGCTAACTGTTCAAAATACTTGATGTTTACAGCCAAAAATATCGGATCATCTCTTTGGTTTGATACTGTTAAAACAGTAAAATTCAATTTGGAATGTTTTAGTAACTCGTGGCATATTTAAACAGATTGTCTAATTTGGAATTGTTTCGGAACGTAGCAATACAGGTCAACATTTTGTTTCACAGCCAAATCTTATGTTTTTCGTTTTTTTTGCACATTCTGTGCCTTCTAGTTGCTTACCAGCTTTAACTCTCTCTTAAAGGTACAATATACGCTGATAATTTCAGAACCGTACCTTTTAAGGAAAACAAAAATGAACCATCATAATAAGTTGGTTTCATTCTGTTTCTATTTCTTAGCAACGTTACCATGACATACATAGGACATTTATCTAAATTCAAGTTAACTTCTGTCCACATACATACCTATTCATCTCCTCCAAACTTTATCAGTCAAATCAGTGATAACACATCTGATATTCTATTCTTACGATCGCAACATTTACGACTTGCAAATTAAAAATCTGCGACATAAGACTCCAGTGAAATAGTCTCATTTTTTCGTCTTTAAATAGTGTTAAGAAGTTAAGAAGTTTGTGATTCGCCACATTGTTCATGACGTTCAAATAAACGTGTTGTAAGGCCAATAAAAAAACAGAATAACTCTTTCGATTGTAGAGTACTTTCTTTCGTGAGTATTGAGTTTCTTTGAAAAATAACCAACTGACAATTCAATTCCATCATCATCTTCCTGCAACAGTACAGATTCAATCGCAATGTTACTAGCATCAATTGCAAGTTTCAAGGATTTCAACAAGTTTGGCGTAGGTAGAACTGGTGCAGTGGCTAATACTGCTTTTAAATTGTCAAATGCCTCCTGGCAATGTTTTTTCCATAGAAATTCAATGTTCTTCTCGAGAAAATATGTTAATGGTGCCACGATGCTGCTGAAGTTTGGAACAAACGTCTGAGAGAATCTGTTTAGTTTCAAAAATCTAAGAAACTTTCTTCGAGATTGATTGTGGAAATTCCTTGATGGTGTTCATCTTTGCGTTCCTTGGCATCAACCTTCCATGACCAATGTTATGTCCAAAACATGTCACATCTGCTTTCGCGAATTGTGTTTCTG
>NW_025182470.1:0-2566 GCF_004010195.1 Chiloscyllium plagiosum | reverse complement strand
TTTGACTGAGTAAATGAGTTTCCACTTCAACAGGTAATTGAATCCCGCACTGCGCTGGTTTCTTTGTGATATCGGTGTCCTTGTAACTACCCAGGGTGAACGACTGTTTCAAATCATGTCCACGCCGACGCAAGTCTCGTAGTCCATGTTGAGAATGTGTTTTTATTCTTCCTGATGTACACACTGCGTGTGGATGTCACTGGTCAGGACAGCATTTGTTGTTCATCCTGATTTGCTGCTGCCTCGCTGCATGAGAGACATGGATTCGATCCCAGTCTCGTGTTACTGTGCGCAGTTTGCACATTCTCTCATTGCTTGTGTGAGTTTCCTCCCGCAGTCTGAAGGTGTGCGGGTTACTGCAATCAGCCATGGGAAATGAAGGGGAATGGAATAGGTATGGGGTGTGAGTCTGATAAGATGTGCTTCGGAGGGATGATGTCGACTGAAAGGGCCGAATGGCCTGCATCCCCACACGGTCGGCATTCTCGCATTAAGGGTCAGCTAAGTCGTTCTGGCCATGGTGTCACAAGTAGGCAAGATTGGGTAAAGATGGTAGCATGCCTTGCGTAAGGGACATGCATGAATGGGATTGCAGGAAATTAAACTCATGTTCTCTGTTCCTGAGGTCAGCTTTTCATTCCAGGTTTTAATCGACATTACCAGTTCCGTGTCTGAATCTCCAAGGGTGATTCGTTTATTAAATAGCTACAACTTCACCTTCTCCAGGTTGCAGTATTAACTGGGAACAAGAGGCTGATACTGAGCTGACACCAGCAAAGGCAGCGGCCAATGTCAAAAACATGGATCCAAACATGAAAATGAAATTGTGAACCTTGCCACCCCAAAGTTAAAGTCTTAACACACTTTAGAAACGCCAATCGGCTGTCTCAGCAACATGTACTGCTTATGGCTATAATATTATAAATGGGGGCAAGTATTCCCTTAAGCCCAGTTTTTGACCTCGGAAATACAAACGCTGGTCTCCCGTCATTCGATCCCAACTTCGAATTTCCATGATTCCGAGTCTGGAACTGGAATTATGTGTGATTACCTGCAGCAGTTGTTATTGCCTTGTGTGGGCAAAGTGATGGAATAGCCGATTTGAACAATATCCTGCACAGTCCCATGAGTTCCGAGAGTTTATTTAATCCCATTCTCCAATACTCTCAATAATGGAATCTCCACAGACTCTGGGGACGTTAAAGTTAAAGATTCAGCCCATTCTGAATTCCCACATGCCTGTCATTAAGTCCTGATATTGTGTATTATTCCTGACATTCCCTCTGCTACAATGCTAGCTGCAGTTGGCAAGCGTGGTCTGTGGAGTGTTGCAACCGTTTAGTCTTTCGTTTGCTGCGTTGTGTTTGCTATGACTTCGGATCGACTCTACATCATGACAGTCAGTTCTCTCAAAGTTTTACTTTTGGTGAAACACGGCAAAAAATACTCTTTTTTAATGATAATATTCTCGAGGGTGATGATTTGTTTTCCATCGAATTTCGTTTTCTAATATTTCTGCGTTTCATATATCAGCATTTAACCCCAAAAGTTCTTGAAGATGTTTCTCCCTCCCACTCACCCTAATTCTCTTTTCCGACCCTCGTCTCATTTGACTGAGGTATTGCACAATTTAACATACACTTGCACGTTGATACCATCTACTCGCTGTTGCTGGATGACCATGTCCCAATCTCTTCATTCGTACATTTAAATCATTCAATTCGTTTGGATATCGTAGCTGTGTGATCAATTCTCCTTTAGCGGTTTTTACTGACATGGACCAGAGATTATTGGAACGTGAGACTCAATAAATGGACACAAAGAATAATTGGGGAAAAAAGATACTCTATTGGAACAGATCAGCCGTGACGGCTTTCTGCGATAGCCTATTGGTATTATCGCTTGATTATTAAAACTAAAGGCCAAGTAACATCCCAAAGTCGATCGGTTCGATTCCCACCACACCAAGACAATGGTAAAATATGAATGCAAGAAATACCTCCAATAATGGATATGCCAAATCCGTTGCCTGAAAGAGCCATATGTTTCGCTGACGTCCTTGAGGGAAGGAAACTGCCGGCCATGTCTCCTTTGGCTTCCACGTATCCCAGGACGGCAAGCCGACAAATGCTGCAGAACCACACCGCATGCTGGTGCGACAACGTAAAAACGGTTCATTCGGTTCTACCCAGACTATTGTCTGCAGTTCACATAAGTCCATGGATGTGATCGCACTGGGAAAGGTTCAGGAGAGATTCACTCGGATATTTTCAGTCTGAACAGTTTCAGTCATGAAGAAAGACAGGACAGACTGGGATTGTTTGTCACCGTGCAGAGGAGTTTGCGAGAAGACATGGTTAAGTTGTACAAAATCATGAGGGGTATGTATTAGGCAGACTGAAAGTAGCGTTTCCCATTCGACGGAGATATCAATCATAGGGGGCCAGAAATTTAATGTGAAAAGATTTAAGTCGATGTGTGGAAAAGCATTATAGGCCTGCAGGTGTTGGAATTTGCAACACTGTGTCTGTAAGGGTCAGGGAGGCAGGAACGCTTAGAACCTGAA
>NW_025182469.1:0-2566 GCF_004010195.1 Chiloscyllium plagiosum | reverse complement strand
AGCGGATGAGCTGTGACAGCAAACACGAGGGATCTTAAACCTTAGAAACTAGGAGCAGGAGGAGGCCATTCAGCCCATTGATAGTGGGAGTTGCAGATGGTGGAGAGTCAGAGTGGATCAAGGGTGGAGCTGGAACAAGCACAGCAGGTCAAACCGAGATCGTCTGTTCCATTCAGTAGAATCATGGCCCTTCATCCAACTCAGTCCCTGTTGCTGCTTTCTCCCCACACCCTTTGATCCCTTTAGCTCTCAGAACTATATCTAACTCCTTCTTGTAAACATTGTGTTTTGCCCTCAGCCATTTCCTGAGGCAGAGGATTCCCCCTGCTCCCCACTCAGTCCTCACTGGCCTACTCCGTATCCTTACACTGACCCCTGGGTCTGGGCTCCCAGCCATTTGGGGAGTTGACTGTGTTTATTGTCTCGTCCTATCAGAATTTTACAGGTTTGTGTGAGATCCCATCCCTCATTCCTCTAAACCCCGGGAATGTGGTCCTCACTGATTCCGTGCCCCTTCATTCGTCAGTCCCACCATCCCAGCAATCACACTGGGAAAGCTTTGCTGCACTCCCTCTGTCATCAGAACATCCTTCCTCAGATAAGGAGACCAGAACTTCACACAGTCCTCCAGGTGTGGTCTCACCAATGCCCTGTGCATCTGGAGCAAGACATCAGTGTTCCTGGACTCGAATCCTCTTGATGTGAACGATGTGGAGGTGCCGGTGTGGGACTGGGGTGGACACAGTCAGAAGTCAGGTGACACCGGGTTAAATGGAGAGGGGTGTGTCCAGGCACAGAAATGATCACAGATTCTGCCTTGTGGTGTATCTCGAAGGCTGCCTTGGAAGACGTTTACCTGAAGATCGAGGGCTGAATATCCTTGATCACTGAAGTGTTCCTCAACTGGGAGGGAACATTTGGTCTGGCGATTGTTGTGGGGTGTCCATCAACCCATTGTATGGTCTCCCCAATACTCTCTCTCTCTCTCTCTCTCTCCATGGATGCTGCATAACCTGCTGTGATCTTCAGCATTTGTTGCTTTCAGTACAAGTCTCGTTGCACATTCCCCTCTTTCAATCTACAGTCATTCAGATAGCAATCTGCCTTTCAGTTTTTGTAACCAAAGTGGATAACATCACATTTATCCACAATACACTGCATCTGCAGAGACGTAGCTTGTCCACCCACTATCCTTAGCCCTACAAGATGAACTGCAGAAATTCACCAAAGATTCTCAGACAGCACCTTTCAAACCCACAGCCACTTCCATCTAGAAGGACAAGGGCAGCAGATACATGGGAACACCACCCCCTGCAAATTCCCCTCCAAGCTACTCACCATCCTGACTCGGAAATATATCGCTGTTCCTTCACTGTCGCTGTGTCAAAGTCCTGCTAACCCCTCCCTAATGGCATTGTGGGTTTTCCTACACTGTAATGAGGTGCAGAGGTCCAAGAAGGCAGCTCACCACCACCTTCTCAAGGGTAGCAAGAGATAGGCAATAAATGCTGGCCCAGCCCGTGATGCCCATGATCCGTGAATTAATTTAAAAAAAGACTCCACACCAGTGTGTTTGCAGTTAAGATATTGAAAGAGGTATTCAGTTATACTCTCTGCTCGCAAGGCAATTAGGGATGGGGCACATTGTTAAGGTGAGAGGAGAGAGATTTTAAAAAGACACGAGGGAGAAATATTTTACACAGAGGGTAGTTCACGTATGGAATGAACTTCCTGCAGAAGTGATGGACGTGGGTATAATTATAACTTTTAAATGACATTTGGGTAAGTACATGAATAAGAAAAGATTTGGAGGAACATGGGCCAGGAGCAGGAGGTGGGACTAGTTTAGTTTGAGATTTCTGCAGTGCATCTTGTAGGGCTAAGGATAGTGGGTGGACAAGCTACGTCTCTGCAGATGCAGTGTATTGTGGATAAATGTGATGTTATCCACTTTGGTTACAAAAACTGAAAGGCAGATTGCTATCTGAATGACTGTAGATTGAAAGAGGGGAATGTGCAACGAGACTTGTACTGAAAGCAACAAATGCTGAAGATCACAGCAGGTTATGCAGCATCCATGGAGAGAGAGAGAGAGAGAGAGAGAGAGAGCAAGCTAACGTTTTGACTCTTCATTAGAGCTGAAGTAAAGTGTGGAGGGGACAGCATTTATGCTCTAGTTTGTGGGGTGGGGTGAGGGAGCGGGGAGCTGGTGCTAATGGGTATAGGGTGTCAGTGTCTGAAGTATCAACATCTTTTCTTCATCGGCAACCATAGCCCCCAGTTCCGCACCTCCAAATCTTCTCCCCCAAACTTTGGCACAAATGCTATACCCTCCACACGACTTCAGCTCTGATGACGAGTCATCGAGACTGGAAATGTTATCTTGCTCTCTGTCCATGGGTGCTGTCTGACGTGCTGTACAGACGTACAGATTCCAGCATCTGCAATAATTTGTTGCTGCTTTGAGACCTAGGTGTCCTTGTACACCAATCACGCGAGGCAGCCTGGAGGTGCAGCAAGCAGTGAAGAAGGCAAATGGTATTTTCTTTTCTTTATTCATTCATGG
>NW_025182468.1:1823-2566 GCF_004010195.1 Chiloscyllium plagiosum | reverse complement strand
TATCTCATTGGACAATATTGTCGGCAAAACTGGGACCGAAATGAAAAAGATATTTGAAGTACTGCTTTAAAGATTATAGGATTCAATTAGTAACATTTTTCGAGTCTTGTCACTGGATATTTTCGGGGGAGATGGGTGAGCAGCAAATGGTCTCACTCCCTTTTCTGTGATTGCAGCCAAATGTCCAAGGCAATAGATGAAAAAAATGGTGCATTCCATCGACAGGTCAGTTCCCACTCACGATAGTATAATTTCGCTTTGATTGTCGCCTTCGTATAAAGGATTAGGTGAGTGGGTAGATCGGGATTCTGATGGTAAGCTGAGACATTGCGATAATTAATCCCACACTGTTGGCATCACTTTATATCATAAACCAATTATGCAGCGGACTGAGCTTACCGACTTCCCTTTAATGCTGAGCTAACAAAAACATTTCAGTTCTTTTACAATTTATGGAAGTTCACGTAGAACAAGCTGCTACATCTTTCTTCACAACCAGCACTTTGGACACTTAGTCGTACTCAGTTGAAGGTGATATGTGGTATATTTCCAATTAACGTTAACCAATTAGAAATTGTGAACCTAACGCTTACCCGGCCCGGCCGACCAGACTCCCTGTCTTGGTGAAATTCACTCATTATGTTTCTGCACGCATTTTTACAAATACTTTAGAATCAGCTTCTGACACATTTTTCCTGAAAAATAATCATTTTCGATTTCAATTACTGTAGAATGAAAAAAAA
>NW_025182468.1:0-1180 GCF_004010195.1 Chiloscyllium plagiosum | reverse complement strand
CGCGTGTAAAATGCGTTTCCTGTCAAAGATGCTCCGATTTTGTTGTTGTCCTTATTAGGAACAATAATCCTGCTTCCCTGACCAGGCATTGAAA
Organism: Chiloscyllium plagiosum; assembly: GCF_004010195.1. Lineage (NCBI taxonomy): Eukaryota > Metazoa > Chordata > Chondrichthyes > Orectolobiformes > Hemiscylliidae > Chiloscyllium > Chiloscyllium plagiosum. The sequence goes on along the minus strand of NW_025182468.1, from coordinate 1,086 downwards.
CCAAACCACAGCGGTGATAGTGCTGAATTGTAACCACTAGCTGACATTTAGGACGGCAGGTGCAATTGCACCTTCTCTTAACAGCATAGTATTTTTTCCAGCGATGAGACGTTTCTTCAAAAATACTATTCGTGTCACCGAACTTTTACAGCACAGAATAATGCATTATGTCAATGCCAGTCCATCAAACATCCATCCATTCTCATTTTTAGCTTCCAGTAGCCCGCAGCCTGACTTCTGAAGTGTTCATCTCAAAGAGACGTTCTCTGCAAAGATTTAATCTTAAATGAAGAAGCGAATGAGACTCAAGTCAGATACTATTAAATTTGATCATGAGCTGCGGGAGTACTGAACCGCATTTTCAACCAAAGAGGGAAATATACAGACACATCTTGTGAGAATGACAAAGGTCTTAGGAGAGGCCAACATTCAGAAAATGGGGAATTGAACTGTTTGCCTCTTCTTTCTTCACATCGGGCTTTAAAACCCGATTCTGTTTGCATAAGCAAAGCGGTAAACCGGCAGGCGACTGTCCTTCGAGAACTGGCACAGTCGGGAATAATTGGTACATGCTAATCGTTGAATTCTCCACCTGTTGAGGTAGCCTGGCTAGCTGTGCTCTTCCAGCCTCCTACCTGTTTCATTTGGATTCCAGCAGATTCCTGCCTCGACAAAAGGAATGGAAGCATTCAGCCGCTTCGCTGTACGTTTTCCTCCCCCACTATTTCACCTTTACTTTACTGCTTCGACTGTATCACGTTGTTCTTCCGGCTAAACTAGGGCATTCTTGGCATCAGATGCTTGTCGTCCTTATGTTCCTCGAAGTAGAAACACAGATGGGGATTTCGAAAGTCAAGCAGATGAGGCTAGGTCCGTAGGGAAAATCACTTCACGATGTTCCCTCAGAAATAATTCCAAGCAACACGGAAAATGCTTCTGTGAATGTTTGTTGTAACAGTTGTAAACACATTTAGCAAGACGCAAGTAAGATTCGAATACACGACCAAAGGTTGATAAGGCCAATGGACTAGCCTATGAGCTATGGAGCCACCAGCAAAGAAAGCGTTTTTTCTGACTAACAGAAAA
>NW_025182467.1:0-2566 GCF_004010195.1 Chiloscyllium plagiosum | reverse complement strand
CAAGTGTTATACAGGGACAGACCTGTCCCCACCTGTACTGTACCCCAGTGTTATACTGTGACAGACCTGTCCCACCAGTACTCTACCCCAGTGTTACACACTGACAGACCTGTCCCCACCAGTACTGTCCCCCAGTGTTATACTGTGACAGACCTGTCCCCACCTGTACTGTACCCAAGTGTTATACAGGGACAGACCTGCCCCCACCAGTACTCTACCCCAGTGTTATACAGGGACAGACCTGTCCCCACCAGTACTGTACCCCAGTGTTATACAAAAACATACCTGTCCCCCACCAGTACTGTACCCCAGTGTTAAACACAGACAGACCTGCCCCCACCACAACTGTACCCCATTGTAATACAGGGACAGACCTGCCCCCACCAATACTGTACCCCAGTATTATACAGGGACAGACCTGCCCCCACCAGTACTGTACCCCAGTGTCATACAGGGACAAACCTGCCCCCACCACTACTTTACCCCAGTGTTATACAGTGACAGACCTGTCCCCACCAGTACTGTACCACAGTGTTACACAGCGACAGACCTGCCCCCACCAGTTCTGTACCCCAGTGTTATACAGGGACAGACCTGTCCCCACCAGTACTCTACCCCAGTGTTATATAGGGACAGACCTGCCCCCACCAGTACTCTACCCCAGTGTTATACAGGGACAGACCTGTCCCCACCAGTACTGTACCCCAGTGTTATACAATGACAGATCTATCCCAACCAGTACTGTACCCCAGTGTTATACAGAGACAGACATGTCCCACCAGTACTGTACCCCAGAGTTATACAGGGACAGACCTGCCCCCACCACTACTGTACCCCAGTGTTATACAAAGACAGACTGCCCCCACCAGTACTGTACCCCAGTGTTATACAGGGACAGACCTGCCCCCACCAGTACTGTACCCCAATGTTACACAGGGACAGACCTGCCCCCACCAGTACTGTACCCCAATGTTACACAGGGACAGACCTGCCCCACCAGTACTGTACCCCGGTGTTATACAGGGACAGACCTGCCCCCACCACTACTGTACCCCAGTGTTATACAGGGACAGACCTGTCCCCACCAGGACTGTACCCCAGTGTTATACACTGACAGACCTGTCCCCACCTGTACTGTACCCCAATGTTTTACAGTGACAGACCTGTCCCCACCTGTACTGTACTCCAATGTTATACAGGGACAGACCTGTCCCCACCAGTACTGTACCCCAGTGTTATACAGGGACAGACCTAACCCCACCGGTACTGTACCCCAGTGTTATACAGTGACAGACCTGTCCCCACCTGTACTGTACTCCAATGTTATACAGGGACAGACCTGTCCCCACCAGTACTTTACCCCAGTGTTATACAGGGACAGACCTGCCCCCAACAGTTCTGTACCCCAGTGTTATACAGGGACAGACCTGCCCCCACCAGTACTCTACCCCAGTGTTATATAGGGACAGACCTGCCCCCACCAGTACTCTACCCCAGTGTTATACAGGGACAGACCTGTCCCCACCAGTACTGTACCCCAGTGTAATACAGTTACAGAACTGTCCCCACCAATACTGTGCCCCAGTGTTATACAGGGACAGACCTGTCCCCACCAGTACTGTATCCCAGAGTTATACAGACACAGACCTGTCCCCACCAGCACTGTATTCCAGTGTTATACAATGACAGATCTATCCAAACCAGTACTGTACCCCAGTGTTATACAGAGACAGACATGTCCCACCAGTACTGTACCCCAGTGTTATACAGGGACAGACCTGTCCCCACCAGTACTGTACCCCAGTGTTATCCAGTGACAGATCTGTCCCCACCAGTACTGTACCCCAGGGTTATCGAGAGACAGACCTGTCCCACCAGTACTGTACCCCAGTGTTATACTGAGACAGACCTGTCCCCACCTATACTGTTCCACAGTGTTATACAGTGACAGACCTGTCCCCACCAATACTGTACACCAGTGTTACACCGTGACAGACCGATCCCCACCCCAGCACTGTACCCCAGTGTTATACAATGACACACCTGTCCCCACCAGTACTATACCACTGTGTTATACAGTGCCAGATCTGTCACCACCAGTACTGTATCCCAGTATTATACAGTGACAGACCTGCCTCCAACAGTATAGTACCCCAGTGTTATACACGGACAGACCTGTCCCCACCAGCACTGCACCCCAGTATTACACAGTGACAGGCCTGTCCCCACCAGTACTGTACCCAGTGTTATACAGTGACAGACCTGTCCCCACCAGTACTGTACACCAGTGTTATACAGGGACAGACCTGCCCCCACCACAACTGTACCCCAGTGTAATACAGGGACAGACCTGCCCCCACCAGTCCTGTACCCCAGTGTTATACAAGGACAGAACTGCCCCCACCAGGACTGTACCCCAGTGTTATACAAGGACAGACCTGCCCCCACCAGTCCTGTACACCCGTGTTATACAGGGACAGACCTGCCTCCACCAGTACTGTACCCCAGTGTTATACAGGGACAGCCCTGTCCCCACCAGCACTGAATCCCAGTGTTACACAGTGAC
>NW_025182466.1:0-2566 GCF_004010195.1 Chiloscyllium plagiosum | reverse complement strand
GTTCGACCCAGTGTGGCAATTGTTTGGCCCAGTAAGGCTGTTGTTTGGGCCAGTGTGACTGCTGATTGGCCCAGTGTGACTGTCGTTAGGCCCAGTGTGACTGTTGTTTGGCCCAGTGTGGCAATTGTTTGGCCCAGTGTGACTGTTGTTTGGCCCAGTGTGGCTGTTGTTTGGCCCGGTGTGACTGCTGTTTGGCCCAGTGTGACTGTCATTTGGCCCAGCGTGGCTATCGTTTGGCCCAGTGAGACTGTTGTTTGGCCCAGTGTGCCTGTTGTTTGGCCCTGTGTGACTGCTGTTTGGCCCAGTGTGACTGATGTTTGGCCCAGTGTGTCTATCGTTTGGCCCAGTGAGACTGTTGTTTGGCCCAGTGTGACTGCTGTTTGGCCCAGTGTGGCTGTGTTTGGTCCAGTGTGTCTGTTGGTTGGCCCAGTCTGTCTGTTGTTTGGCCCAGTGTGACAGTTGTTTGGCCCAGTGAGGGTGTTGTATGGCCCAGTGTGGCTATCATTTGACCCAGTGTGGCTATCGTTTGGCCCAGTGAGACTGTTGTTTGTCCCAGTGTGCCTGTTGTTTGGCCCAGTGTGACTGCTGTTTGGCCCAGTGTTGCTGTGTTTGGTCCAGTGTGTCTGTTGGTTGGCTCAGTCTGACTGTTGTTTGGCCCAGTGTGACAGTTGTTTGGCCCAGTGTGGCTATCGTTTGGCCCAGTCTGGCAATTGTTTGGCTCAATATGTCTGTTGTTTGGCCCAGTCTGGCAAATGTTTGGCCCAGTGCGGCAATTGTTTGGCCCAGTGTGGCTATCGTTTGGACCAGTGTGGCAGTTGTTTGGCCCAGTGAGACTGTTGTTTGGCCCAGTGTGGCAATTGTTTGGCCCAGTGAGACTGTTGTTTGGCCCAGTGTGACTGTTGTTTGGCCCAATATGTCTGTTGTTTGGCCCAGTGATACTGTTGTTTGGCCCAGTGTGACTGTTGTTTGGCCCAATATGTCTGTTGTTTGGCCCAGTGATACTGTTGTTTGGCCCAGTGTGACTGTTGTTTGGCCCAATATGTCTGTTGTTTGGCCCAGTGATACTGTTGTTTGGCCCAGTGTGACTGTTGTTTGGCCCAATATGTCTGTTGTTTGGCCCAGTGATACTGTTGTTTGGCCCAGTGTGACTGTTGTTTGGCCCAATATGTCTGTTGTTTGGCCCAGTGATACTGTTGTTTGGCCCAGTGTGACTGTTGTTTGGCCCAATATGTCTGTTGTTTGGCCCAGTGATACTGTTGTTTGGCCCAGTGTGACTGTTGCTTGGCCATTGTGGCTGTCGTTTGGCCCAGTGAGGCTGTCGTTTGGCCCCGTGTGCCTGTTGAGGAGAAAGTAAGGTCTGCAGATGCTGGAGATCAGAGCTGAAAATGTGTTGCTGGAACAGCACAGCAGGTCAAGCAGCATCCAATGCTGGCTGACCTGTTGCGCTTTTCCAGCGATACATTTTCAGCTCACCAGTGTGACTGTTGTTTGGGCCAGTGTGATTAATGTTTGGCCCAGTGTGACTGTCGTTTGGCCCAGTGTGTCTGTTGTTTGGCCCAGTGTGACTGTTGTTTGGCCCAGTGTGACTGCTGTTTGGCCCAGTGTGACTGTTGTTTGGGTCAGTGTGACTGTTGTTTGGCCCAGTCAGGTTGTTGTTTGACCCAGTGTGACTGTTGTTTAGCCCAGTGTGGCTGTCGTTTGGCCCAGTGTGGCTGTTGTTTGGCCCAGTGTGACTGTTGTTTAGCCCAGTGTGGCTGTCGTTTGGCCCAGTGATGACTGTCGTTTGGCCCAGTGTGGCTGATGTTTGGGCCAGTGTGACTGTTGTTTGGCCCATTGTGATTATCGTTTGGCCCAGTGTGTCTGTTAGCTGGCCCAGTCTGACTGTTGTTTGGCCCAGTGTGACTGGCGTTTGGCCCAGTGTGGCTGATGTTTGAGCCAGTGTGACTGTTGTTTGGCCCAGTGTGTCTGTCGTTTAGCCAGTGTCGCTATCGTTTGGCCCAGTGAGGCTGTTTTTTGGCCCAGTGTGGCTATCGTTTGGCCCAGTGTGACAGATGTTTGGCCCAGTGTGGCTATCGTTTGGCCCAGTGAGACTGTTGTTTGGCCAGTGTGTCTGTTGTTTGGCCCAGTGTGGCAATTGTTTGGCTTAATATGTCTGTTGTTTGGCCCAGTGTGGCAATTGTTTGGCCCAATGTGGCAATTGTTTGGCCCAGTGAGGCTGTTGTTTGGCCCAGTGTGGCTATTGTTTGGCCCAGTGAGACTGTTGTTTGGCCCAGTGTGACTGCTGTTTGGCCCTGTGTGACTGTCATTTGGCCCAGTGTGACTGTTGTTTGGCCCAGTGTGACTGTTGGTTGGCCCAGTGTGGCTGTTGTTTGGCCTCGTGTGACTGCTGTTTGGCCCAGTGTGACTGTCATTTGGCCCAGCGTGTCTGTCGTTTGGCCCAATATGACTCTTGTTTGGCCCAGTGGTACTGTTGTTTGGCCCAGTGTGGCTGTTGTTTGGCCCAGTGTGACTGCTGTTTGGCCCAGTGTGACTGTCATTTGGCCCAGCGTGGCTGTCATTTGGCCCA
>NW_025182465.1:0-2566 GCF_004010195.1 Chiloscyllium plagiosum | reverse complement strand
CATTTGCCTTAATCAGTCAGAGCATTGAGTATAAGAGTTGTGGTGGTATGTTGTATCTGTACAGGATGTTGCTGAGGCAATACTGTGTACAACTCAGTTGCAGAACTGGAGGTTTGAGTTTCAGGGAAAGGTTGACTAGGTTAAGGTGTTTCCCCCTGGAGTGTCAGAAGCTGAAGGGTGACATGATAGAGGTTTATAGAATCATCAGGGGCATAGATATTCTGAACAGCCACGTTCTGCTTCCCAGGGTAGGGGAGTCCAGAAAAAGAGGGCATAGTGTGAAAATGAGAGGGCGATTCATTTAGAATGGACCTGAAGGTGAATGTTTCACACAGAGAGTGGTGTGTGTACAGAAAGTGCTGTCAGAGGAAGTGATGAAGGCGGCTACAATCGCACATTTAAAAAGTATCTGAAAGAGGAGGAATATTGGCCAAATGCTGGCAAATGGGACTGGAGCAGATTTGATATCTGATCGGGGTGAACAGATTGGACTAACAGGTCTGTTTCCGTTCTGCATGACTGTCAGATTCTATAAGAGGGATGGCGACATCAAGGAGCTTAACAAAACTGGACGTAATGGGAATCAGAGAAAACTCTTCAGTGTTTGGAGTCAAACATGGCACAAAGGAAGATGTTCATCATCTCAGTCCTGGGTCACCTCTGTGGGAGATCCTCAGAGTAGCTTTCTCTTCACAAACAGCTTCAGCTGCTTCATCAATATCTCCCCGCCCCCACACTCCCCACCATAAGATCAGAAGTGGGGATTGTCACTGAAGATTTCACAATGTTCAGAACATTTTGTACCCCCGTCAGCTCCTGAACTAGTCTGTGTCCATGAGCAGCAAGACCCAGACTCCATTGAGACTTGTGCTGTTAAATGGTCCGTAACATTCATCTACCAGCACTGCCTGAATTGCATATTGCCACAGTAAAATAAGAGTTCATTCAGCACCTCACGCTGGTTTCACAGGAATATGAGAAAGCCAATCAGCCCATTGACACGATTGGAGAAGAACAGGGACAGCCCGTTCAGTGCCTCTAGCATATTACTCAGGAAGAGAAGGAGATGGACCACATGAGAGCCCCTCGAAAATATTTGAAGGCGGTCACCTAGACTCTATTTATTTTTATTTTAAAGGGAATATAAAGTGACTGTTCCAGATGCAATGTGATAGGTCAAACTACTCGGTGTGAAGCTAAATACTATTTATTGAAACACTAAAAATACAATGAAAACAAAGAAAGAGGAATTTAGAAAAACGTAATTCTATTGGACAAGTTAACAGAATAACAAATCCAGGAACTATTACTAATGAACTGTTCCAATATAAGAAAATCCCATAAACACAGCCCCTGGCAGAAAGGAAAATTCAGACACAGATTGTCCCAAATATTTCTCCAATCCAGGAATTAAAAACAGCACCAAGAGACAATTCAGAGATGGAAGCAGCCTGGAGATAGTCACTGAAGCTTCCAACTCTGTGGAGACCCCAATAGTTTCTGATGCTACTTAGAAACCAAAACCCAGAGATCGTAATTTGTGAGAGCTGGCCACATCCATTCAGGCTGCATTAAAATTAACCCAAGACCTCCCTCGCTGTTTTCTCAGTGGCCTTCACTAACCAGTTTGGTAACGAACATTCAATCGCTCTCTGAAAAGAAACCAGGACAAAATAACCTCTCAAGGCCTGCAGCATCATCACACTTGTCAGCACATCGAGCTGTCAAACAGGAACCGGGGTAACCCAATCAAGCTCTTGGTCCTGTCCAATCGGAAAAGAAGCCATTCAGACCGTTCAGTCTTTTATACGGGAACAGGAGGAGGCCATTCAGCCCCTAAAGCCACTTCCACAGCAACAGGATGAGGCCATTCAGCTCATTCAGTCTCTTTCACGGGAACAGAAGGAGGTCATCCAGCCCCTAAAGTCTCTTACACGGGAACAGGAGTAGGCCATTCGGCCCCTAAAGCCACTTCCACAGCAACAGGGTGAGGCCATTCAGCTCCTTCAGTCTCTTACACTGGAACAGAAGGAGGTCATTCAGCCCCTAAAGTCACTTACACAGGAACAGGAGGAGGCCATTCAGCTCCTTGAGTCACTTACACTGGAACAATACGAGGCCATACCCCCTCAACGCTCTTGCAAAGGGACAGAATGAGGTAATTGATGCTGATTCCTGATGAATGGCTTGTGTCCAAAACGTGGATTCTCCTGCTCCTCGAAGCTGCCTGAACTGCTGTGCTTTTCCAGCATTCTACTCTCTACTACAATCTCCAACATCGGCAGTCCTCGCTGTCTCCAGATTGATGCTCCAACATGATGAACAAGTGGAGCAGAGGCACAGTAGTGCACAGACAGACTGCTCAACGTTGGTCCTCCTGGCTCCGTTGCTCATGATAAACACGTTGCACTTTAACGTGGTTTTCTAGTGTTGAGGATGGAAGCCATATGTCTTGTGTGAAGTCTCAAGAAAGCACCTTCCATCTCCGAGAAGCCAGCCTGGTGTTCTCTATGTAGGGCGGAAGCTGGTGGGAATTGCTACCTGCTCAGATCGAAGGTATTGTGGC
>NW_025182464.1:0-2566 GCF_004010195.1 Chiloscyllium plagiosum | reverse complement strand
TGCGTGAGTGTATGGGTCTTTAGGAGTGTGTGTGTTTGTGTGTGTAGTGCAGTGGGGTCACCTGCAATGTGACATGACCACAAAGTCTCAGTTGAGGCCATCCCCATGAGTACCAAACTATCTTGAAGGATGGTCAGCCAAAGGTCTGAGGGTCGAATGTCCTGGACCGATGAAGTGTTCTCCGACTGGGAGGGAACCCTCCTGTCTGTTGATTGTTATGTGGTGTCTATTCATCCATTGCCATAGCCTCTGCTCGGTCTTGCCAATGTACCATGCCTCGGGGCATCTTTGCCTGCAGCGGAGGAGATAGACCACATTGGCCAAGTCACATGATTACCTGTCATGTACCTGGTGGGTGGTGTCCCCCAGGTAATGGTGGTATCCGTTTCAACACTCTGATCCGTCCTACAGCGTTCACTGTGACAAGATTGTATGGTGTTGTGCTGAAAGTCGGGCAGTTTTCTGCGAACATTGATTGGTTTGAGGTTTGGTGGTTGTTTAAAGGTGAGAAGTGGAAGTGAAGGGAAGCTCTTGATGAGGTGCTCATACCCATTGATATTGTGTTGCTGGCTGTGAACAACATGTTGTAGTCTTTCAGCTCCCGGGAAGTACTGGACAATGAAGGATACCCTGTCAGTTGTAGCCTGTGTCTGTCTCCTGAGGAGGTCATCACGGTTTCTTGCTGTGGCACGTCGGAACTGGTGGTCGATGAGTTGAGCATCGTACCCTTTTATGAGGGCATCCTTGAGTACTTCCAAGTGTCTTCACGTTCCTCCTCATCTAAAAAGATCCTATGTGAGCATAGGGCTTGTCCATAGGGGATGGCTGTTTTAATATGTTTCGGGTGGAGGCGAGAGAAGTGGAGCATTTTGAGGTTATCCATGGGTTTGCAGTACAGTGAGGTGTCCAAGAATGAGACAGTTACTAAAAAGTAGTCTGTGGTGAGTTTGATGATGGGATGAAATCATTGATATCACTGTGTAGTTGTTTCAGTGACTCCTCACCATGGGGGCAGTGGAAGGAAATGTCGGCAATATACCTGCTGTATAGTGTTGGTTGGAGGTCCTGTGGTAGAGAAGTCTTGTTCAAACCTGAACTCAAGGATGCCCTCATAAGAACGGGATACGATCGACCACCAATTCCAATGTGTCACAGTGAGAAACCATAATGACCTCCTCAGGAGACAGACACAGGCTGCAACCGACAGGGTACCCTTCATTGTCCTGTACTTCCCAGGAGCCAAAAGACTACACCATGTTCTTTACAGCCTGCAACACATTATCAATGAGGATCAGCACCTCGCCAAGACCTTCCCCATATCTCCACTTCGCGCCTTTAAACAACCACCAAATCTCCAAAGACATTCTTTAAGTGAAAAGGAGAAAGAATAACTGGAGACATGTATGTGTAGAACCACAGGAGATGGGTGAGGGTCTCAATGAATATTTCTCCTCTGTGTTTACCGTGGAGAAAAATATGAAGATTGGGAACTCGGGGGTGTTAGTGCTTATTTCTTGGTGATAGTTTGTTTCACAGTAGAGAAGGTGTTGGTTGTATTAGAATGTACGAAGGTGGATAAATCTCCTGGTCCTGACCAATATTTCCAGGAGCACTGCAATAGGCTAGAGAAGACATTATGGGGGCCAGTGAATATAATCCAGTCTGCTCAGTCTCTCCACAGAAGCCAAACCCCTCAAAACCCCTCTGAAATCAAACAAGTGAACCTCCTCTGCACCTCCTCCAGTGCCAGTCGATCATTTCACAAGGAGACCAAAACTGCACGCAGTATTTCAACTGTGACCTCGCCAGTATCCTATACAGCTGCAACATAACCTCTCTGCTTTTAAACTCAATCCCTTTAGCGATGAAGGACAAAATTCCAGTTGCCTTTTTAATAAACGGTTCCACCTGCAGACCAATCTTCTGTGATTCACCCAGGTCCCTCTGGACAGCAACATGCTGAATTTCTTAACTATTCAAGTGTGGCGGTCTCTCAGCCTGGCATGGTGATCTCTCGGCCAGACGTGATGATCTCTCAGCCTAGCATAGTGATCACTTAGCCCAGCCTGAGAATCTCTTAGCCCAGCATGGTGATATCTCGGCCTGACCTGATGATCTCTCAGCCCAGCAGAGTGATCACTTAGCCCAGCCTGAGGATCTCTTAGCCCAGCATGGTGATATCTCAGCCCGGCATACCTATCTCTCTGTCCGGTGTGGTGATCTCTCAGCCCGGACTACGGATCTCTCGGCCCGGTGTGACCATCTCTCAGCCAGGTGTGGTTGACCCACAATGCTGGTAGGGAGGGAATTCCAGGATTCTGACCCAACGACTGTGAAGGAACAACGGTATATTTCCAAGTCAGGATGGTGAGTGGCTTGGAGGGGAACTTGCCGGTGATGTTCCAGGTACTTGCTGCCCATTGTCCTTCTAGATATGATTTGGAGATGCCGGTGTTGGACTGGGGTGTACAAAGTTAAAAATCACACAACACTAGGTTATAATCCAACAGGTTTAATTGGAAGCACATTAGTCTTCGGAGCGAAGCTCCTTCATCAGGTGATTGTG
>NW_025182463.1:0-2565 GCF_004010195.1 Chiloscyllium plagiosum | reverse complement strand
GGGTAGGAAAAACTGGAGCACACAGAAGAATCCCAGACATGGGAAGAATGTGCAAACTTTACACAGGCAGTCAACCGAGGATGGAATCGAAATGCGGTCCCTGGTGCTGTGAAGCAGCAATGCTAACCACTGAGCCAGCAAGCCGTCCTATGAGTTAATGCGTGAATTATTTCAACTAATTAAAAATTTGGTCTTGGTCACGTAATTCCATTGTTTCCGAAAGAATGACTCTTCAGTTGATATTTTGTTGTAAAATGTAACTATTCATTTAAAACGCATGGATTGGGAACACCTGTGCAGATTAAATCATTCAGTCACTGTTTTAATTTTTTCCTGCAATTCCAGTGTCATCAGGGACATAACAATTAATTAACTCAGGTTACGTGTGAAACTGATCAAAGCAGTGAAACTGATCTGTTCTTCATCGAATTGAGCAGAATTTCCAAATGGTCTTTGCCAATGATCTTTTCCAGCCAGAAAACCTGTGTGTAGTGTACAGCCGAATTGAAAAGTGATTCTTGACTAATTATAACATAGTCATGGCATCTTTGCTCAAGAGCAAGAACTATTAGAACAACATACTTTTGAAATTGTATTTATATTTCTCTATGTAAACGTTTGGAAGACAGACCTTGTGATTGAACTGGATAGTTGAGTTGACTTTGGATTGTCAAGAGTGGATTAGATGAATCCTTAATTATTACTTCTCGTTACATTTAAGTCATCATTGGACAAGCATATATTCGTACATGGAATAGTGCAGGTTAGATGGGCTTCAGCTTGGTGTGACAGGCCGGTGCAACATCGAGGGCCGAAGGGTCTGAACTGTGCTGTAATGTTCTATGTTCTCCATAAAAATCGCACCGTAAGGTATCTGTTTTTCCTTCATTTCCAAAAACTTTTCGATTTACCTTTCACGTAATACTCGGCTTTATGAAGTTTCAATTGGCATACTGATTACATTGAATGAGATAACTGGAGCAGTTCACTATCACCAACCATGTTAACAGTGCAATAACAATGTAGAAACGAGAAACAGTTTCCCAATTATAACAAATTTAATGTTACCCAAGCACAGTCCCTCCTCAATAGAGCAAAGATCAACAAATGACAACACTGAGGAAACCGATGTGTTTGCAGCAGAACTGGCTCTGCAAATATTTTCAACCAAGAACATGATGTAACCTCACAAAAACAAATAGAAATTTAAACAAAACTGTTTATATTCAAGAAACATAATGATTAAATTGAATAGAAATAACAAATCTTAACAGCAGCCTTGTTTGTGAGGTGATTTGCCTAATACTTTAAGCTGTTACGTTTCCGACAACAGTTCAATTTTTTTTCCAACCTGTACACCTTTTCTGGTCATGCCATTCTTGTGCTGTGCACAGTGCAGCAGTTGAATTCATATAATGATTAATCACTTTCCGGTCAAAATAAAGTTAGTTCAATGGGCAAACATTATAACATTATAATTTTAAGATATAGCAAGTTCGTTTCAATTACGTAACCTGATCAATTCTGCAGTTTCAGATTTTAATCCCAAATTTTATTTTGAAAGATGCTACTCGAAACAAACTTGACTTAGTTTACAATTAGAACTGAGGTTATTTTTTAAAAGAAAGTCAATACACTAAAATGCTTTTTTTTCTCATTTCTTTCACTTCCGTGTTTCTGCCTTAAATTGGTTTTCAGACAGTTACAAACAGACGTAATGTTTTTAGTCAAGCAGCAAAAAATTGCCATTTGAGTTTAATAAATGCCGCAACGGTTCAGCAAAAACAAAGAACCTCACAAAAAATTCGAAATTAAAGTAATCCAGAGAGACCATCTCCTCACCAGAAAGAAGACATTAATTACTGGAAGTATGAAAACGCAGATCAATTCCACAAAATGAATAAGAATCCAACCAACTCAATGCAACTGAATCATGGAAAATAAACTCATAATCCAATCAACTGAAAACAACAGATTTAATTGAAAGATAATCAGAATCCAACAAATTCAATTCAACAGAATCTAATAAAACAATTTCAAAAGGTAATCAATGTGATTCAACAAAACCAAGTAAAAACAAAGTCAGAATCCAAATCAACTCAATTCAACAGAATCAACAAAGACAAATCAGAATCTATCCAACAGAATATAACATAGCACCGCAAAAAAATGACATTTTCTAACCTGCTTGTCATCAACAAAATTAACAAAATAAAGGAGAAAATATAATCATGGTAAGAAGATTATGTACACAGGAAATATATTCAAGAAATGAATAATGATATTTTAGCATGTTATAATCATGTTTGTTAATATTTCGGAAATCTTTTAATTCTGAGCATTTACTGTCGATAATAAAACTCACAGTTAAGGTGTCACTGACATTAAACATTATTTATACCTGACTGATCAAGGAAAATTAGGTGTTTCACACAGAATGCCCACCTGATTAAAAAAAAATACACCGAGCAACTGACTCTGTCATCACCATTTTTACTATTTGCTGAACCTTAACTGAAGTCTATAATCAGACTGAAAAAAAATCAATCCGAACCAAACCAACTC
>NW_025182462.1:0-2565 GCF_004010195.1 Chiloscyllium plagiosum | reverse complement strand
TATATGACACTCTGATTGGGCGAGACAGATTGGCAGACTGGATCGTAATTCCTCTGTCTCGGATGTCTAAAGCAAGGGGCCACAGTATCAGGTACAGACAGGCCGCTTTGCATTGAGGTGAGAATAAATGTCTGCACTCTGAGACTGGCGAACCAAGGGTTCTCTCTCCCAGATCAGGCTGTGGAAGTCATGGCGCTGAATATAAATAATGATTTCTGGAAATTAAAGGGATAGGGATAAAGCAGGAGTACGGTGTGAAGATAGCAGATCAGCTATCAGTACAGGTTGTTCTCCAATAACACGGCAACTGTGTTTCTGTGCAACACTGTGTTGTCGAAAATCGTGCAATATTAATAATGGGGTCGATGGAAAACCCCCACAAATATCAGTAAAAACCAAAAAATAAGTTTGGTCTAACAACCACACTAGTTCAGTCTAAACAAACCTTTAAATCACATGTTATAACGGAATAGTGCCGTAAATGTAACACTTTCAAACTCAAGTCACTCACTGGAGCACTGTACCTTTCACCAGAAAGCACGTGGGGGCTGAATAACCACGTGATTCCGGTGGGGAATTCCAGGTCTACTCAAGATTCTCTCCACAGTTTGAAATAATGTTCTTCCTAAATGTAGTCTACAATTTCCAGTTTCAGCCTCAGTTTCAAGGCTTCCTGAGCGCATTGCATTCCTGTTTTAGCTGACTGCATTATTTGTACATTTTGCAGAGAGAGTATCCTGAGGCAGGATTTTGCTCTTCAGCTGGTTCCTGGCAAGGAATCGCGTCACAGTGAACGAGAATTCACTTTATAGAAAAAAGATTCATGAATCACATTGCAGCCAAATTGTATTTAATCAACACGTGTTACCGGAGAACTGCCTGTATATTGAATGGAAGAGTAAAATTGATGGGCTGAAGGCACTACAGCAGTTCTCATTTTATATTTCACAATGTTTAAACATATTATGGGATATGATTATTGTATGGGGAAAACTGCACTGAGGATATGTTTGGCCATTAACTAGCACAGGGAAAACTCAATGTATTGTATGATGTACTCCTGTCACAATGTTTCTATGCAGTGTGTGGGAAAGCTCTGCAAATATTGTCACAAGCTCTCAACTGTTAAGAAAGAGGTCTCTGCAGGGTCGAAAGGATTGTGATTCCCACTGCCTTTTCTATTGACGAGGCTGGGGCCTGGTGTTCGGTCCGGGTTTATCATTTAAGACCTCAGTGTAGTTTGATATAATTGAGTGTCTTGCTTGGCCGATTCAGAGATCATTGAAGAGTTTATCACATGTCTCTGTGTCTGGAGTCACTTTTAGGCCATACCAGGAAAGCACGGGAGATTCACTTCCTCAAAGAACATTGGGAATGGAAATCGAAGTTTACAACTGATATTGAACACAGTATCACTATTACTGACACCAGATTTTAGATCTTGATATTTTATTAATTGTTTTTAATTTGCACCAGCTGCCATAGCATTAGCCTGGTCTGGGTTGGTAATCCAGTGACATTTCCACAACAGCACCATCTCCATATGGGGACCTATCTGAAACCACACTGAGCAGATTATTACTGTGCTGCTTGACAGCTCTGTCAAATTTGAACTCCCACCAATTTAACTGTCGTGATGGGACTGAAGGACTAGTAAAGAGTCAGATTGCAGTAATCCTTCTTTTAGCGGATTGGATATAGTTGAGTAATTTTCCGCATTGCCAGGGAGATGTCGGAGTTGGAGCTGGAATGAAACAGCTTCCCCAGGGGCATGGCTAGTTGTGCAGCACAGGTCTTCAGTCCTATTGCAGGAATGGTGTCAGGGCCCACTGCATTAGTCATATCTACAGTGTCCATTTGTTTTTTATGTCACATGCAGTGAATTGAATTTGTTGAAGACTGCCATCTGTGATTCTGTGGGCATCATGGTGAGGGTGAGGTGGATAATCGACTCAACACTTCTGGCTAAGGATGGTGCCGATACTGCATCTTTTATGCTGACGTACAGGGCTGTTCCATCATTTAGGGTGCGGATATTTGTGGAGTCCTCTCTTCCAGTAAATTGTTTAATGGTCCATCGACTTTTCTGCATGGATTTGACAGGATGACAGATCTTAGATCTGATTTGTTAGTCTTGGGATCATCACTCTCTCTGTATCAGATGTTAGTCCTGCTGTTTGTCGTGTAACCAGTCAAGTGTGGTCGCTTTAATGGGTTGCAATCAGGTTTAGGTGCACGTGATTCCGACCCGACCATGTTCACCCACACTCGTCACTGACCCATGTATCGGCTTGATGGAAATGGTAGACGGATGGACTATCCTGGGGGAAAAGTTACAGATTGTCATTGAAATTTACCGCATCAGATGATAACCCAGTTTTAGCTGCAATATTTATAATTCAATTCTACTGACTGCCCTCCAGTTCACACCGAGACCTATTCACCCATCAGCCCTGTATTCAGTGACATACTCTGGTTTCCGATGCGGAAATACGTCCCTTTTCATATTCTCAATCTGCTGGAAGTCTTTATTTGGTGTCACGCCTCCAATTTGTTACATAAACA
>NW_025182461.1:0-2565 GCF_004010195.1 Chiloscyllium plagiosum | reverse complement strand
ATAGTCGTAGAGCCATAGAATCATAGAGCCATAGTCATAGAGTCATAGAGCCATACACTCATAAAGCAATAGAGTCATAGTCATTGAGTCATAGATTCATAGATTCATAGATTCATAGAGCCATAAAATCATAGAGTCATAGAGTCAGAGAGGCATAGAGTCATAGTCATAGTCATAGAGCCGTAGAGTAATAGAGCCATAGAGCCATAGAGTCATACTCATAGAGTCATAGAGCCATAGAGTCATACTCACAGTCATAGAGCCATAGAGTCATAGATTCATAGAGCCATAGAGCCATGGAATCATAGTCATAGAGCCATAGAGCCATAGAGTCATAGAGCCATAGAGGCCATAGAGTCTTAGAGTCATAGAACTATAGAGTCATTCAGTCATAGAGTCATAGATTCATAGATTCATAGAGCCATAGAGTCATAGAGTCATAGAGCCATAGAGCCATAGAGTCATAATCATAGAGTCATAGAGCCATAGTATCATAGAGTCATAGAGCTATAGAGCCATAGAGTCATAGTCATAGTCATAGAGCCATAGAGTCATAGAGCCATAGAACCAGAGAGCCATAGAGCCATAGCCATGGTGTCATAGAGTCATAGAGCCATAGAGTCATAGATTCATAGAGTCATACAGTCATAGAGTCATAGAGCCATAGATTCATAGAGTCATATAGTCATAGAGGCATAGAGCCATAGAGTCATACAGTCATAGAGTCATAGAGTCTTATCGCCATACAGCCATAGATTCATAGAGTCATACAGCTATAGAGCCATGGTGTCATAGATTCATAGTCATAGTCATAGAGCCATAGAGTCATAGAGTCGTAGAGTCATAGAATCATAGAGCCATAGAGCCATAGAGTCATAGAGTCATACAGTCATATAGTCATAGAGCCATTGATTCATAGAGTCATAGAGTCATACAGTCATAGAGCCATAGAGTCGTAGAAGCATAGCGTCACACAGTCACAGAGTCTTAGAGCCATAGAGTCATAGTCATACAATCATACAGTCATAGAGTCATACAATCATACAGTCATAAAGTCATATAGCCTTAGAGCCATAGAGCCATAGAGTCATAGAGTTATAGAGTCACAGAGTCACTGAGCCACCGAGTCATAGAATCATAGAGTCATAGAGTCATAGAGTCATAGAGCCATAGAGCCGTAGAGTCATAGAGACATAGAACCATAGAGTCATAGAGTCATAATGCCATAGAATCATAGAGTCATAGAGCCATAGAGTCATAGCCATATAGCCATCGAACCATAGAGTCGTACTGTCATTGAGTCATTGAACCATAGAGTCATTGAGTCATAGAGCCAGAGAGCCATAGAGTCATAAAGTCATAGAGTCATAGAGCCATAGAGTCATAGAGTCATCGAGCTGTAGAGTCATAGTGTCATAGAGTCATAGAGCCATAGAGCCATAGTGTCATAGAGTCATAGAGCCATAGAGCCATAGAGCCATAGAGTCATAAAGTCATAGAGCCGTAGAGTCATAGAGTCATAGAGCCATAGAATCATAGAGTCATACAACCAAAGAGCCATAGAGCCATAGAGTCATAGAGTCATAGAGTCATAGAGCCATAGTGCCATAGAGTCATGGAGTCATAGTCATAGATTCATACAGTCATACAGTCATACAGTTATACAGTCATAGAGTCATAGAGTAATACAGTCATAGAGTCATAGAGATGTACAGCACAGAAACAGACCCTTCGGTCCAACCTGTCCACGCCAACCAGATATCCCAACCCAAGCTAGTCCCACCTGCCAGCACCCGGCCAATATCCCTCCAAATCTTTCCTATTCATATACCCATCCAAATGCCTCTTAAATGTTACAATTGTACCAGCCTCCACCACTTCCTCTGGCAGCTCATTCCATACACGTACCATCCTCTGTGTGAAAAAGTTGCCCCTTAGGTCTCTTTCACATCTTTCCCCTCTCACCCTAAACCTGTGCCCAATAGTTCTGGACTCCCCAACCCCAGTTAAATGATTTTGCCTATTTATCCTATCCATGCCCCTCATAATTTTGTAAACCTCTATAAGATCACCCCTCAGCCTCCGACACTCCAGGGAAAACTGCCCCAGCCTGTTCAGCGTGTCCCCATAACTCAAATCCTCCAACCCTGGCAACATTCTTGTAAATCTTTTCTGAATCCTTTCAAGTTTCACAACATCTTTCTGATAGGAAGGAGACCAGAATTGCACACAATATTTCAACAGTGGCCTAATCAATGTGCTCTACAGATGCAACATTACCTCCCAATCCCTGTACTCAATACTCTGACCAATAAGGGAAAGCATACCAAATGCCTTCTTCACTATTCTATCTACCTGTGACTCCACTTTCAAGGAGCTATGAACCTGCACTCCAAGGTCTCTTTGTTCAGCAACACTCCCTAGGGCCTTACCATTAAGCGTATAAGTCCTGCTAAGATTTGCTTTCCCAAGATGCAACACCTCGCATTTATCTGCATTAAACTCCATCTGCCACTTCTCAGCAGATTGACCCATCTGGTCAAGATCCTGTTGTAATCTGAGGTA
>NW_025182460.1:0-2565 GCF_004010195.1 Chiloscyllium plagiosum | reverse complement strand
TAAAGTAAGGTCAGATGGTGTAGAATCTGTGTCAGTAGAATTGAGGAAACAAAAAGGTGAAAAATGCAGTTGGAGTTATGTACAGGGAGCTGGGGTGCAAGATACACCGGAGGTGGAAAGATCTGCAGGAAAGGTAAAATTACAGTGGGATTTCATTCTGCAGGTTGACTGGGAATTCAGGTTGGTAGTGGTTCACAAGAAAAGGAATTTGTGGAATGTCTATGAGATTGCTTCGTGGAGCAGCTTGTGTCGGCAGAGTAGATGAGGGGAATTAAGATGAAGGAAGTCATAGGAGGTAATGATCACAATATGATTGAATTTACTCTGCGATTTCAGATGAAGAAGTTAGAATCAGAAGCAAAGGTATTACAGCTGAATAAAGACAATTGCAGAGACATGAGGGAGGAGCTGGGTATAATTGACTGGGAGACGGGCCCAGCAGAAAGGTAGTGCAACAGCAATGACAGGAAATCAGGTATAGCATAAAAACAAAAGAGAAAGGATATAATGTGGCATCGTGCAGTGGGAAACCTGATGATTGGGAAGCTTACAAAGACAAAACAGATTGCAAACAAAACCAAATAAGGAGGGAGATTATTAAATATGGAGTAAGCTAGTCAGTAATGTAAAAGAAGACTGTAACAGTTTCTTTCGATATATAAAGTACAAAAGAGCGGGAAAAGTGAACAATGGACCACTGGAAAATGATACTGGAGAGATAGCAGTGGGGAACGACAAAATGGCCAAGGAACTGAATAAATACTTTGCATTAGCTTTCACGGTGGAAGACACGAGTAATTCCTAAAACATTCAAGAGATTGAGGGGCCAGAGCTGAGTGTGATGGCCACGACTATTGAGAACATGCCAGGAAAAATTGAATAACACGAAGGTCGTTAAATAACCTTGACCAGATGGACCACACCCCTGTGTTATAAGGGAGATAGCTGAAGAGGGAGTGGAGCCGATCGTGTTTATCTTTCAGGAACCAGTTATGTAAGCAACGATCCCAGAGCACTGGAAACTCACTAACGTGACACCCTTTTTTAACAAGGGAGTAACGAAAACACAAAAACTCTGCAATGAATAGCTTAACCTCGATCATAGGTAAGATTCTCGAATCCATTGTGAAGGATGAGATTTCGGAATACTTGGAAGTATTTGGTAAAACATTGCAAAGTCACTATGGTTTCATCAATGGAAGATCATGCGTGATAAACCTGTTGGAATTCTTTGAAGAGGAAATAAGCAGGCTTGACCAAGCACAGCAATGATAGTAGTTATGCAGCTGGATCTCAAAAAGACCTTTGGCAAGGTGCCACACAGGAGATGTCTGAGTACGATTACAGAGACATGAGGGAGGAGTTGAGTATAATTGACTGGGAGAAGGGCCGAGCAGGAAAGGCAGTGCAACAGCAATGACAGGAGACTTGGATTTTTGTTAGCGGCACGGTAGTGGCATTGATAGGAGCTTGGCTGTCTGGCAGAAAGCAGACAGTGGGGATGAAATGGTCGTTATCATGATGGCAGCCGATGACAAGTGGTGTTCCACAAGTCTCAGTGTTGGAATGGTAACTTTTTACTCGTTACGCTAACAATATAGATGAGGGAATCGAAAGCACTCTGGCTAAGTTTGCGATGATGAAAAGATCGGCAAATGGGCACGTCGTGTTGAGGAGGCGGAGAGGCTGAAGAAGGATTTCAACATGTAAAGAGATTGGCAAATGCATTCCATTGTTGGAAAGTGTGAAGTCCTGAACTTTGGCAAAAAGAATAGAGGCATGGTCTATTTTCTAAATTGGGAGAAAGTTCAGAAATCTGAATTGCAAATGGACTTGGGAGTTGTAGTGCAGGGTTCTCTCAAGGTAAGCTTGCAGATTGAGGCAGTAGTTTGGAGTGCAATAGCATTTATTATTGATGAGATTTATTACAAGAGAAATTGATTATAAAACCGGTTGCATACGTCTCTGGTGAGACCACATTTGCAGTATTGTGCGTAATTTTAAGCCCCATACCTCAAGAAGGGTGCACTGGTCCTGGAGTGTGTTCACTGGATCTTCACGAGAATGGTCGTAGGAATGAAAAGCTTATCGTATGAGGCATGTTTGATGAGTCTGGGTCTATACTCAATAAAGTTTAGAAGGATGAGAGGGATTGTAACGGAAGCGTGCAAAATACTGAATGACCTGGATAGAGAAGATGTTGATAGATGTTTCCATTGAACGAGAACCCGAGAGCACAGCCTTCGATGAAAGGGAACACCCTTTAGAACAGTGAAAAGGAGAAATGTCTTTAAGCAGAGAATGGCGAATTTTTGAAATTTATTGCCACAGAAGGCAGTGGGGCCAAGTCATTTATAATATTTGAGAAGGAGGTAGATAAGCATTGATTATCCAGGGGATCAATGGTTACAAAGAAAAAGTCGGAGAATGGGTCAGAGAAAACTGTCAGCGATGATTTAATGATGGTGCAGACTCGATGGGCTAACTGGCCGAATGTCTGCTCCTTTGTCTATCGACTTATGGTTTAAAACTCAAGGAGACACCTTGCATCTCTGAGAAGATGGA
>NW_025182459.1:0-2565 GCF_004010195.1 Chiloscyllium plagiosum | reverse complement strand
AACAGGCTCCAGCTAAACAGTCTCGCATTTTTGACTTAACATTTCTCAAAAAGTCTTCATTGAGTTATGATCAGTGTAAATGGTTGTCTCCGATACGTTGCTGTTAATATAAACACTGAAATGTTGTCAGACCAACACAAAGCTCACAGTCTCTACTAATGAACATTGAACATCTTGGAGGAATACCCAGTAGGTCTCTCTGTCTTCTCGTCGTCTTCCTGCAGGAGTCCTGAACCGATATCCACATCATTCACTTTTAAATCCACCTTGAATGGTTTGCATAATCAGGTGTGTCTGATCGTGGGCAGTGGTTAACACATAGTTCAAATGCCGTCAAATGCCTTCTGACAGTCCGCTGTCCAATGAAACCTCTTGCCTTTCTTTAACAGTTCAGTGAGTGGAGCAGTCACACTGCGAAAATGAGGCACAAACTTTTGATAACATTGTCTTAATCCCAGGAACTGCTCCTTTTGTCAACAGGATGCGAAATTCCCCAATTACCGTCACTTTAAAATCTCATGGCACCATTTATTTATGTCCAATAGCATGGCGAAGGAAGGTTATTTATGCTTTGGCAAATTCACTTTTCGCTTGGTTTGCCACCAAGCCTGCCTTCCGAAGTCGATCGAACAAGTCTGATAGATGATGTAGTGTTCCTTCCATGAATCACTAAAAATCACAATGTCATCAATGTAAACCACAAGTTGGATAATCCGACAATTTATTGGTTAGTCCCTGAAATGTGGCCAGCACATTGTTCACACCAAATGTAAGTTGCTTGTCCCACATTTCCAACAGTCTTCCACCCGTGCAACTGGATATGCATCAACATTTTAACTACATTGACGTTACGGTAGTCCACACATAACCGTTGGGTACCATTTGGCTTTGGCACCATGACTATGGGTGATTTCCAGTCACTGTAAGACAAGTTGTTTATGTCATTTTAGAGCTTGCATTCAATGTCCTTCTGAACCTGTGACAACTTTAGAGGATTATGCCTGAAGGATGTTGGTTAATCGTAACAGCATCTCCTATAGCTGCATGATGTACAATTAGGTCGTACTTCCTAGTTAATATCTACATAATTCCACATGAGATAGAATAACTCTTTCTGATCATTTCAATTTTTCTCATGAAGGTAAATCAATAAACCATCCCAATTTTAGACATGCACCTCATTGTCCACTTTAATTTGAGGAATGTCCGATTCAGAATCCTCTGACTTCGATTCTTACTTCTGTGCCGTAATCCTTAACTCCTTGTCCTCTGGCTTTCCTTCCCTATCAAAGTACATTTTGAGCATATTCACATGACATACGCGGTGAGATTTCTTTCGTTCTGGAGTCCCTATCAAGTAATTATCCTCACTCTACATCCGTTGTATTTGATAAGGTCCACAAACCTTGCTTTTCAAGGTTTACCTATAACTGGAAGTAACAGTAATACCTTATCCCCGATCGCAAAATTGCATTTTTCTTTATTTCCTGTCCGTTTCCTGCTTTGTTGCATACTGCAATATTTTTAAATGCTGTCCAGCCAACTGCCCAGCACTATTAATCGTTTCCTAAAATTTGAGACCTAAGCCAAATGTGTGGCCTTTGAATTTTGATTTACTATTTTCTCCTTAATCAATATTAATGGTCCTCTCACTTCAAGTCCAAAAAATAAATCAAATGAATTCAATTTGCTCTGTTAATTTGGTAATGCATGATCACAAAAAGCGCAAACGGAATTCCCTTACACTAATCATTTGGATAATCCTGATCATAAGCCCTCAACATGGTCTTTAATGTTTAATGTCACCTTTCTAGCGCTCCATGGCATGTTGGGTGGTAAGCAGTCGATTTGAATTGCTTTATTCCGAAGACATCATAGTGAATAAATTAGATGTGAAGTTTGAACCTTGACCTCATTGTATCTCTATTGGTAGTCCGTGTCTATTCATTAAAAAGAGTAATTCCTTTGCAATTCTTTTAGCTGTGATACTGCATCTTGGAATGGCCTCTGGAAATCCAGTCGATACATCCATTGTTGTTAACAAATACTGGTGCCCACCTTTTTGTTTGAGTTCTGGGACGTAGCCAATCAATTAAGGCTCTTGTAAAAGGTTCTTCAAATGCAAGAATAGTTAAGAAAGGCGCAGGTTTTATTATCGCTTGTGTTTTCTCCAATTACCTGATATGTACGACACGACTGGCAACATTCAATTATGTTCTGTTGCAGTCCAGGCCAGTAAATATGTCTCTGTGTTTCAGCCTGTGTTTTCCTCAATCTTAAATGACTTCTCGGTGGTATCTCACAAGCCATTCAGATCACCTCTTTTCTGTATCCCAGTGGCAATGCGATTTGATGAACTTCTGCCAATTATCATCTCCTTGAGTATGTGATAGTCTCCATTCCCTAATTTGGACAACATTTTTAGGGGAATAACACTCAGGGATACATTCAAAATTCCTAACGTACATGCTTTTTGATAAAACTGCTTTAACCTTTTATTTTTCTGCTGTAACTCAATTAGTTTAATGAGCCAAAATATTTGCATGATGCCCTGTTTACTCAATA
>NW_025182458.1:0-2565 GCF_004010195.1 Chiloscyllium plagiosum | reverse complement strand
CTCACTCTGATCCCCACTCTGGGACTCACTCTGCTCCCCGTTCCGGGACTCGATCTGATCCCCACTCCCAGACACACTCTGCTCCCCACTCCGGGACTCGCTCTGATCCCCACTCCCAGACACACTCTGCCCCCCACTCCGGGACTTGCTCTGATCCCCACTCCGGGACTCGCTCTGCTCCCCACTCCGGGACTCACTCTGATCCCCACTCCGGGACTCGCTCTGCTCCCCACTCTGGGACTTGCTCAGATCCCCACTCCGGGACTCACTCTGCACCCCACTCAGAGACTCAATCTGCTCCCCACTCAGAGACTCACTCTGATCCCCACTATGGGACTCGCTTTGATCCCCACTGACAGACTCGCTCTGATCCCCACTCCGGGACTCGCTCTGATCCCCACTCCGGGACTCGCTCTGCTACCCACTCCGGGACTCGCTCTGATCCCCACTCCGGGACTCGCTCTGCTCCCCACTCCGGGACTCACTCTGATTCCCACACCCAGACACACTCTGCTACCCACTCCGGGACTCGCTCTGATCCCCACTCCGGGACTCGCTCTGCTCCCCACTCCGGGACTCACTCTGATTCCCACTCCCAGACACACTCTGCTCCCCACTCTGGGACTCGCTCAGATCCCCACTCCAGGACTCACTCTGCTCCCCACTCAGAGACTCACTCTGCTCCCCACTCAGAGACTCACTCTGATCCCCACTCTGGGACTCGCTTTGATCCCCACTCACAGACTCGCTCTGATCCCCACTCCGGAAATCAGTCTGATCCCCACTCCGGGACTCGGTCTGATCCCCACTCAGGACTAACTCTGCACCCCACTCCGGGACTCGCTCTGCTCCCCACTCCGGGACTCACTCTACTCCCCACTCCGGGACTCCCTCTGATCCCCACTCCAGGACTCATTCTGATCCCCTCTCCGGGACTCACTATGATCCCCGTTCCGGGACTCACTCTGCTCCCCACTCCGGAAATCAGTCTGATCCCCACTCCGGGACTCGCTCTGATCCCCACTCCGGGACTCGGTCTGCTCCGCACTCCGGGACTCACTCTGATCCCCACTCCCAGATTCACTCTGATCCCCACTCCGGGACACACTCTGATCCCCATTCCAGGACTCGCTCTGATCCCCACTCCGGGACTCACTCTGATCCCCACTCCCAGACTCGCTCTGATCCGCACTCCAGGACTCGCTCTGCTCCCCATTCCCAGACTCGCTCTGCACCCCACTCTGGGACTCTCTCTGATTCCCACTCCGGGACTTACTCTGATTCCCACTCTGGGACTCACACTGATCCCCACTCCGGGACTCGCCCTGCTCCTCACTCCGGGACTCGCTCTGCTCCCCACTCCGGGACTCACTCTGCTCCCCACTCTGGGACTCACTCTGATCCCCACTCCGGGACTCGCTCTGATCCCCACTCCGGGACCCGCTGTGCTCCCCACTCCCAGACTCACTCTGCTCCCCACTCCGGGATACACTCTGATTCCCACTCCCGGACTCGCTCTGATCCCCACTCCGGGACCTGCTCTGATCCCCACTCCGGGACTCACTCTGCTCCTCACTCCGGGACTCACTCTGCTCCTCACTCCGGGACTCACTCTGCTCCTCACTCCCGGACTCGCTCTGATCCCCACTCCGGGACCTGCTCTGATCTCACAGACTCGCTCTGATCCCCACTCCGGGAATCACTCTGCTCCTCACTCTGGGACTCACTCTGCTCCCCGTTCCGTGACTCGATCTGATCCCCACTCCCAGACACACTCTGCTCCCCACTCCGGGACTCGCTCTGATCCCCACTCCCAGACACACTCTGCTCCCCACTCCGGGACCTGCTCTGATCCCCACTCCGGGACTCGCTCTGATCCCCACTCCGGGACTCACTCTGCTCCCCACTCCGGGATCTGCTCCTCACTCCCGGACTCGCTCTGATCCCCACTCCGGGACCTGCTCTGATCCCCACTCCGGGACTCACTCTGCTCCTCACTCTGGGACTCACTCTGCTCCCCGTTCTGGGACTCGCTCTGATCCCCACTCCCAGACACACTCTGCTCCCCACTCCGGGACCTGCTCTAATCCCCACTCCGGGACTCGCTCTGCTCCCCACTCCGGGACTCGCTCTGCTCCCCACTCCGGGTCTGATCCCCACTCCGGGACTCACTCTGATCCCCACTCCAGGACTCGCTCTGATCCCCCTTCCGGGACTCACTCTGATCCCCGTTCCGGAACTCGCTCTGATCCCCACTCCGGGACTCACTCTGCTCCCCACTCCGGGACTCACTCTGATCCCCACTCCGGGACTCACTCTGATCCCCACTCCAGGACTCGCTCTGATCCCCCTTCCGGGACTCACTCTGATCCCCGTTCCGGAACTCGCTCTGATCCCCACTCCGGGACTCACTCTGCTCCCACTCACTCTGATCCCCGTTCCGGAACTCGCTCTGATCCCCACTCCGGGACTCACTCTGCTCCCCACTCCGGGACTCACTCTGATCCCCACTCCGGGACTCACTCTGATCCCCACTCCAGGACTCGCTCTGATCGCCCTTCCGGG
>NW_025182457.1:0-2565 GCF_004010195.1 Chiloscyllium plagiosum | reverse complement strand
GCAGTAAGTGTGATGATATCAGATAGATATTGACGCAATAAGTTTGAGGGTATCAGTGTGACAGTGACGCAGTAAGTGTGATGGGTTCAGGGTGATAGTCACACAGTAAATGTGAGCGGATCAGGGAGATAGTGGTCCAGTGAGTGTGAGGGGTCAGGGTGAAAGTGACGTGGGAAGTTTGAGGGGATCAGGAAGATAATGACGCAGTAAGTGTGATGGGGTCAGGGTGATAGTGATGCAGTAAGTCTGAAGGGCTTAGGGTGATAGTGACACATTACATGTGAGGGGGTCAGGGTAATAGTGACACAGTAAGGGTGATGGGATCAGGGTGATAGTGATGCAGTAAGTGTGCGGGGATCAGGGTGATAGTGACACGGTAATTGTGAGAGTGTCAGGGTGATAGTGGCGCAGTAAGTGTGAGGGGTCAGGGAGATAGTGACGGAGTAAGTGTGAATGAGCCAGGGTGACTGTGACACAGGAAGTGTGAGAGTATCAGGGAGATAGTGACGCAGTAAGTGTAATGGGGTCAGGGTGATAGTGATACAGTAAATGTGAGGGGGTCAGGGTGATAGTGACGCAGTAAGTGTGAGGGTGTCAGGGATATAGTGACTCAATAAGTGTGATGGGGTCAGGGAGATAGAGACGCAGTAAGTGTGAGGGGATCAGGGAGATAGTGTCACAGTAAGTGTGAGGGTATCAGGCTGATAGTTGTGCATTGAGTGTGAGGGGTCAGGTTGATAGTGACGCAGTAAGTGTGATGAGATCAGAGTGATAGTGATACGGTTAGTGTGAGGGTGTCAGGGTGATAGTGACGCAGTAACTGTGAGGGGTCAGGGAGATAGTGACGCAGTAAGTGTGAAGGTATCAGAGTGATAGTGGCACAGTAAGGGTGATGGGATCAGGGAGATAGTGACACAGTAAGTATGAGGGGATCAGGGAGATAGTGGTGCAGTGTGTGTGAGGGGTCACGCTGATAGTGCCGCAGTAAGTGTGAGGGGTCAGGGAGATAGTGACGCAGTAAGTGTGAGGGGATCAGGGAGATAGTGACGCCGTAAGTGTGAGGGGTCAGGGAGATAGTGACGCAGTAAGTGTGAGGGTATCAGGGAGATATAGTCGAGGTAAGTGTGAATGAGTTAGGGTGATAGTGACGCATTACGTGTGAGGCGATCAGGGAGATAGTGACGCAGGATTTGTGAGGGGATCAAGGAGATAGTGATGCAGTAAGTGTGATGGGATCAGGATGATAGTGACGCAATAAGTTTGAGGGTTTCAGTGCGATAGTGACGCAGTAAGTGTGAGGGGTTCAGGGTGATAGTGACACAGTACGTATGAGGTGTTCAGGGAGATAGTGGTGCAGTGTGTGTGAGGGGCCAGGGTGATAGTGACGCAGTAAGTGTGAGGGTTCAGGGAGATAGTGACGCAGTAAGTGTGAGGGGATCAGGGAGATAGTGACGCAGTAAGTGTGAGGGGTCAGGGAGATGGTGACGCAGTCAGTGTCATGGGATCAGGGTGATAGTGATGCAGAAATGTGAGGCGATCATGGTGATAGTGATGCAGTAAGTGTGAGGGGTTAGGGTGATTGTGATACAGTAAGTGAGAGGGGATCAGGGTGATAATGACGCAGTAAGTGTGAGGCGATCATGGTGATAGTGACGCAGTAAGTGTGAGGGGTTCAGGGTGATTGTGACGCAGTAAGTGAGAGGGGGTCAGGAAGATAGTGGTGCAGTGAGTGTGAGGGGTCAGGGTGAAAGTGACACGGTAAGTTTGAGGGGATCAGGGTGATAGTAATGCAGTACGTGTGAGGGTATCAGGCTGATAGTTTTGCATTAAGTGTGAGGGGTCAGGGTGATAGTGACGCAGTAAATGTTAAGGGGTCAGGGAGATAGTGATGCAGTAAGTGTGAGGGATCAGGGAGATAGTGACGCAGTAAGTGTGATGGGATCAGGATGATAGTGACGCAGTAAGTGTGATGGGATCAGGATGATAGTGACGCAATAAGTTTGAGGGTGTCAGTGTGATAGTGACGAAGTAAGTGTGAGGGGATCAGGGAGATAGTGACGCTGTAAGTGTGATGGGATCAGGATGATAGTAACGCAATAAGTTTGAGGGTGTCAGTGTGATAGTGACGAAGTAAGTGTAAGGGCTCAGGGTGATAGTGACACAGTAAGTGTGAGGGGATCAGGGAGATAGTGGTGCAGTAAGTGTGAGGGGATTAAGGAGATAGTGACGCACTAATTGTGAGGGGATCAGGGAGATAGTGACGCAGTAAGTGTGAGGGGTCAGGGAGATAGTGACACAGTAAGTGTGATGGGGTCAGGGTGATAGTGACACAGTAAGTGTGATGGGGTCAGGATGATAGTGACGCAATAAGTTTGAGGGTGTCACTGTGATAGTGACGCAGTAAGTGTGAGAGTTGTTCACAGATGCTGCCTGACCTGCTGAGCTTTTCCAGCAACTCCTGAGACTGTATTCTTGTGTTTCAGATTCACAGACCCACAGGATTAATTTCTCAACATCAACCCTCTCAAGCCACTTCACAATCTGAGATATTCCAATGAAATCGCT
>NW_025182456.1:0-2565 GCF_004010195.1 Chiloscyllium plagiosum | reverse complement strand
GATATAGTACTGAATTATAAAATGTCCCTACCAGATTGGATTCACTTTTGTCTTGTTCGTAATTGTTTGTTCTATCTGCACATCTGTATATTGTTATTCTGCCTTCAGTTCACTATTTTTATCTGCTCTCTCTCTTCCCTCAATTACCATGCTTCACTCTATGCTTCTAATGGTCTGCAGCTCATTGATTCCATTTAACAAGCAATTTATTTCCATCCTTACGCAATTCCAGACTTCCAGTTTCACCTTCGCCTCGTGATCAGAGTGATCAATAAATGACACATGGAGTTAGGGCGACACAGGTGGAGGGAAACAGATGTAGATAGGAAAAGCCAAATGCAGAGGATTTCAAAAGGAAGGACTGAAGGTGGTGTTTGACATTAAAGATGAAGCTTCGTGAACCAGTCTGAAGGTTCTACATTAACCGCTCCACCCTGCAGTGTATGCCCCACTTAATATTTTTGATCGAAGGAGCAAATAATCGACATGAGAAAACACTTGTGAACAACTTTCTGGTTAATCCAAAGATATTCGTCAAGTAAATCAAGATGAAGTGAATAACCAGGGAACGATCAGTCCCTAACAAACGATCAGTTTGTGTCTAGTGGGCACACACTGGAAGAGTATTAAATGAGACACAATATTTGATCAGATAAGTCCGCATTGCTTTGTTATCTGGAGGTCATGGCTCAGAAGGCTTGTTAATTATTTTGAAGAGGTGTTCAAGTGTTTGGCAGGCTTCAGTATTTCGGAAATAAATTTGACACAACTCCAAGCCAAAACGCATGAAGTTAAAATTGCAAAGAATGCAGCGGAATTTGGCAATTTTGATTTAAATAAAAATGCCCATAGACATAGCAGTTGGTTATGCTAAATGCCAGTGTGTGGAACAGGTATCAGTGGTACCACTGTTATCATTGTTGGGTCACTTAATCTTTGAGATGTTCACAAACAACTTTGATCTGCAGATGCGAATTTCGGAGAGTAGTCACACGGGTATGCTAAATAAGATTGCAGGTTATACAAAGCTTAGCCAAGTAGGTGACATTAAATATATTTAAATATATATTAGATGAATGGATTTTGTAAGGTGACATTTTTAACCTGATAAATGTGGCGAAGCAACAACCAAGGCTTGGTTTCAGAGAGGAGAAAAGGAGAAAAGCATTCCTGAAGAAGGGCTTAGGCCCGAAACGTCGATTCTCCTGTTCCTTGGATGCTGCCTGACCTGTTGCGCTTTTCCAGCAACACATTTTCAGTTCAGAGAGGAGAAAACTCATGTTAGTGCCCTTGTTCACAGATACATGAATCTGGCAGGAGAGTTCAACCGGGCAGTTGACAAGCCGCATTGGATTCTTGTCATTTTGAGGCATCCCATTGTGAAAACAACATGGTGGTCAATTTGAATCTGCAGAAAGTTTTGCTCAGTTCATTGATGAACTACTGTGTGCAGTTTTGGTCATCACACTGTCGGAAGATGTGGTTGCACTGGAAAGGGTCAAAAGAATGTTTGTCAGGAGGTTGCCTTGGATGAACCTATGAAGAGATTATGCATATCGTTTTTTGTTTTGAGCGTGAAAGTTTGAATGAGGATCACAGACTGGTAGACAAGATAAGCACAGGCATGAACAGGGTGAAATGAAAGCCGCTGTTTCTCTTTATAGAAATATCCATATCAAGGGAAAAATATTGAAGTGAAAGGCAGAAAGCTTACAGGATGTTGAAAGAATATCGTTTTCGCTGGATGTGTTTGGGTTTTGATTGCACTGTCAGCGATGATAGTACTGGTGGGAAACGTCACGAAACTTTGAAAGTACTTGGATGAGCATTCAAAGTAACATACGATTAAAGACTATCGGCCGAGTGCGGCAAAGTTGGACTTGCGAAGTTGGTATTATTACCATTGTCAGTATAAACCTAATCGGTCAATCAGGCTCTCCAGTAATCTATTATTCTCGTGGTAACTACTGAGAACCATTACATTCTATGCATCTCAGTTAATACATTCCAAACTCCTCAGTCATTACATCTAACTCCACTTAGCCACTGCATCCCACTTCCCTCAGTCGCTACACAATACCCTGACTCACTACTTCTTAGTTCGGTCAGCTATGCAAGCTATCAGTCAGGTAAAGTTACTGACTTGATCGTAAGTCCATTCTTGATCGGGTAAGTAGACCGAAACTGCCTACAATATTCAGTCGCGTTCTCATTTAAGGCATGCACAATTATAGCGAGACATGCCCGATCCTTTATTCAAAACGACTTGCTTTGAAAAGCGACATTTCATTTACTTCTTGACTTACCTGCATGACTTCCTTTTGCAGCTAGGACAATCAATTCTTTTTGCACATTGCACTGTCTCAATATGTCGCCATTTTGATTTTAAACTGTCTTCTCCTTTTTGCTGCTCCAATTGACTTCATCCTGCATTGTTTTCCACACTCATTCAACTTGTCAAAACGACACTGAAATTATCTGCATTTTCTCGCAAGTCATCACGCCACACAGCTTGGTGTTCATATACTTTCGCTGATTTGTTCCATAACCTACAAATCCCTCACC
>NW_025182455.1:0-2565 GCF_004010195.1 Chiloscyllium plagiosum | reverse complement strand
TTGATTACAAATAAAACGGATTTTTTATAGAATGCCAGCCACCCTTCAAAGCCAAATCAAAGCGTTTCAGTTTCATTGTGACACTTTCCGAATTGCAGACTCTTGAGGAGATTTGGAAGTCCATTCCTGCACACTGAGACAACTCAGACAGAGATCTGTCGATGACCAGTTCACCTGTGTTCGTTAATGATGGCTGAAGGACTAATATCGGGTTGCAGGACACTAGCGTTAACTTCTCTTCTTCTCACTGTCCTTCTAATTGTGATAATTTAATATCAACGGTTATTTTGTATACCAGTGTATTATCTCTGAAAAGACATTTTGCGAAGTGGAAATCCTTTGAAAAATATAAAATATCTGAAATCCGCTGGAATGAATTCCAATATAAGCTTTGTCCTGCTGCATGGAATGTTATGTTATTCGCATGCCTAACACAATATTTCAAAACGAAACACTTCTATGTCTTGGTGATCATAAATGTGGGTAGTGATGTCCAGGAGGGCAGAAGACATTGTTAAGGATGTAGAATGATCGAATCCCAATGGCGCATTGAGTCCACATCAAACCTCCAAACAGCAACCCAGCCAGATTCAATCCCAAGTTGTCCCTCTAACTCTGCATTTCCCATGGCTAAAAAAATCCTTACTTGGATATCCCAGAATACTACAGGAAAGTTAACAACCACGCAATCCACCCGACCTATATGTCTTTGGACTGGACAACGAAAGCGAAGCATCTGATGGAAACCCATGCAGACTCGAGAAGGATGTGCAATCTCCACAGAGCCCGTGGATTGAATTGAACCCAGGTCTGTAGCGCAGTGAAGCTGCAGTGCTGCACACTGATCCACCATGCCCATGACTTTAATAACTCACTAAAAATAATGCAACGTCCCTATCATCATGGAAGAATCTCTCGGTAAATGGCCTCTAATTTGGAGAAGAAGCATCTGTGAAATTCCAACCACTTGGTGCATCTATGCCAATCACAACTGAAGAATGATTATTTTCATAGTTAGGAGGACGTCAGAACTGAACATCAGATAAAATCATCTCAGCACTTACTCAACCAAAGATAGAGATTGCAAAGCCAAAATTAAATGATCGAATCCATTCGGAACCGACAGGGCTGCAGTGAATGCAATTCATCTTCAATTCCCAATGAATCCCCGATTTGACAGCGGAACTAAGTGGGCTAAAATGGGTCATGAGATAATCAGATCATTAGCGAGCAGGGTTCAGGAAACTCCCAAAGCATTGTAATCATATATCAAGAGAAAGCAGGCAACTTGAGAAAGGTTTGGCCCGGTAAAGGTCAAAGGAGTAAATATATACGTGAATTGCAGTTAATTAGGTGAGATTCTTAATGCATACTTTGCATCAGTATTCACCGAGGAGAGGGATAATGCAGGTACTGATGTTAGGGAACGATCTTTGATTACGGTAGGTCAGGTCGGCATAAGGCGGAATGACGTGTTAGATATTCCCAATGCCTTTAAGGTGGATGAGTCCACAGATCTCCTCCTGGCTACTGATGGAAGCGAGAAAGGAAATAGTTGTGGTTTCACAGATATTCTTGTGGCATCAATGAACATGGGGGAGGTCGCAGAAGACTTGTAAATTGCTGATGTTGTCCCCTTGTTGAAGAAGGTTAGCAGGCATAACTCAGGTGATTAAAAAGCTTATGAGCCTGACCTCAGTGGTAGGGAAGCGAACGGGACAGGATAATGAGGGATAGGATATATACACATTTGGAAGAAAATGGACGTGTCAGTGATAGGTAGCTTGGTGTTGCGCATGGAACGTCATATCGTACAAATCTAATCGTGTCTTTGAAGTGGTGACAACGGTATTTGATGAGGGAAGAGATGGCGATAACATACATGGACTTCAGTTCGGCGTTTGGTAAAGTTTCCACATGATACACTGATGAAGAAGGTGAAGTTACAAGGGGTCCAGGGACTTCTATCTGGACGGATAGAGAACTGGTGAGGCAACAGGAGACAGAGAGGAATAGTGGAAGGGGGCTTCTCAAAATGGTGACCTGTGACCAGTAGTGTTCTACAGGGTTCCGTGCTTCGACCACTGTTGCTTATGAGAGACATAAATGATTTGGAGGAAGGTGTAGGTTGCCTCCTTAGCAAGTCTGCAGATGACACCAAGATTAATGGAGTAACAGATAGTGTAAGTGTCTGTCAGAGAATGCAGAAGAGTATAGATGTATTGCAGAGCTGGGCAGAGAAATGGCAAATGGAGTTCGGTCCATACAAATGCGAAGTGATGCATTGTGGAAGATCCAATTAAGGAGCGAACTCTACGCTAAATTGAAATGCCTTCGTGAAAATTGAAGAACGGACAGATCTGTGTGTTTAGAATCATTGTCCTGTCAAGCTGGCAACGCACGTAAGTGGAGGGGTAAGGAAGGCGTACGGTATATTTCCCTTCATTGGAAGGCGCACGGAGGAAAAGAGATGGAACGTCATGCTAGAGTTGTACAATACTTTGGTTCGGCCACATTTGGAATACTGTACAAAGTTCTGGTCTCCATATTGCCAAAAGGGTGTGG
>NW_025182454.1:0-2564 GCF_004010195.1 Chiloscyllium plagiosum | reverse complement strand
TTAAATTGATATAGCCCATTTGGGGTTACAAATGCAGAATTTCTTTCACCGTCTGTGATAAAGGTACCTGGCAGTAACCACACAGTAAGTCCAACTTGGTGATGTAATTGGCTTGTTCAACTTTCTTGATACAGTTTTCCAGTCGCAAGATTGGATGCGTTGAATTTTGTAACGGTGTTGACCTTCCAATAATGCATGCAAAATTGTTGAGTCCATCCGGTTTGAGAACTAGGATAATAGACAAACTCCACTTGCTCTGGCTCGGTTCGATGGTATCCCCATTGAATATGGCCTCCACCTCCTTCTGGACCTTTCTGGTTTTGAAAGGATTAAGTCAATAGGTGCATTGTTTAATCAGAGCAGTATCCCCTACATCTACTTCATGTACAATAGCATAAGTCTTCCCCATCTCATTCTTACATATGTCCTTATCCTGCAGTAACAAACTTTTCAACCACGTTCTATGCTCCTGACACAGATAGCTTACTAACCTATCCCACTCTGCAAGGACTTCTTCATTTTTTAACATATTTTGAGGCATCTCAAAGTCCACATCATCTGGATTTGATTCCTCACTCTGTGGGGCAGTAACTAACACCTGCTTCCCCAGTTCTTTCTCTCTTGTATAATACGGTTTCAACATGTTTACATGACATACCCGATACCGTTTTTTTTCTATCTGGCATCTTTACTAGATAGTACACCTGACTCAGCTTTTTCTTAATTTGTTCGGGAGCAATAAACCTGGCTTTGAAGGGATCTCCTATCACTGATGACAGTACTAACACATCATCCCCTTGGGAAAACATCTGAGTCTCAGAGCTTTTATCCGCCACCTGTTTCATTCTACGCTGTGCCCTCTTTACGTGCTGTTTAGCTAACTTGCCTACTCAATTTAGTCTCTTCCTCACCTCTGATACATAATCTAAGTGTGAGATCTCTGACTTTGGTCCTGTCAATCTTTCTTTAATCAATTTCAAAGGGCCTCTCACTTCATGCCCGAATATTAACTTGAAGGTAGTGAACGGAGTAGATTCATTTGGGGCATCTCTAATGGCAAACAACACAAATGGGATACCTTTATCCCAATCATTCGGGTAATCCTGACAGTATGCTGTCAACATGGTTTTCAAGCTCTGATGCCACATTTCTAAAGCTCCCTGGGATTCAGGATGATACACGTTGGATTTAAAGTGCTATATACCTAAGCTATCCATAACCTCCTTCAACAGCCTAGCAGTAAAATTTGACCCTTGGTCCAACTGATTCTCTATAGGTAGCCCATACTGTGTGAAGAAAACTACTAACTCCTCTCCTACCCTTTTTGCCTTGATACTCTGTAATGGAATTTCCTCCGGAACTCTGGTAGACACATCCATTATCATTAACAAGTACTGGTTCCCATTTTTAGTTCTTGGGAGGGGACCTATACAATCAATTATAATCCGCATGAAAAGTTCTTCAAATGTGTGAATTGGCAACAAAGGTGTTGGTTTTATTACCGCCTGTGGCTTACCAACCATTTGGCATGTATGACACTTATGGCCAAAGTTAACCACATCCTTGTGCATTCCAGGCAAATAAGAATGTTTTTGTTCCTTAGCCTGAGTCTTTTGTACCCCTATGTGACCTCCTACAGGTCGTTCATGTGCTACCCATAACACTTACTGTCTGTATGTTGCCAGCAACATAATCTGGTGCACTTCGGCCCATTTCTCCTCTGCACTAACCTGCCGTGGTCTCCATTTCTGTCTTAGGATTCTATCTTTCAGATAATAACTCTCTGGAATATTCTCTGCCTCCTTTTTTGGAGTACACATCCACATATATATCTTTTATTATCTTGCCTTGCTGTTCCAAGTCCCTTCGCCTTTCAGGGCTAAACACTTCTGTCTGATCCTCTGCCTGTTCAGATTTTTCCTGCACCATTAGTCAAACAGGGTGTCCGCTAAGTGAACCTCAACTCCTTCACCTTTGTCGTTAGTTTGTGTTTTGTGCTGTGACTTATGATAGTGGGATCTGGTTACCACACAGTCAAGGTAAATGTCAGCATATTTCTGTTAGTCTCTTCAGTTTCTTGGGCTTCTCCACAACAAGGAGTGTCACTCCCACATTGGACCCTGCCAAACCATTCCCAAGAACAAACTGGATTCCTGGAACTGACACTCCCAGTGTTGAGTTAGCACTCCAACTTGATCTTACATAGGAGAATGCCAAATTTCTGTCCATCTATCCCACAAATTACCACACTCTCTGGTAACAGACCAGAAACAGTGCATATTCGCTCATCCCTAACTATCAGCAACTGGTTAGATCGTGTATCTCTCAAAATGCTAACTTCCTGTCCTTCTTCCCCTTTTCTTTCTGAGTAAACTTTACGCACAGAGGCATATTCTTTATAGAGATCAGGTACTAACTCCATATCTAGCCCCTGCCTAGGCTGTACACTCTCCTGCAGCTCCTTGACTCTTCTTGGGGTTTCCTCTACAACCTTCAGTAATGCCACTGGCTTAGCTTCTTTTCCCACAGCGCCTTTCTTTAATGACCAGCACTATGACTTCACG
>NW_025182453.1:1036-2564 GCF_004010195.1 Chiloscyllium plagiosum | reverse complement strand
TTCTATGTCTATCCTCACTGGGGCATGTGGCACGAGGAGTAATCTAGAGATCACTGCCCTTGAGGTGATGCTTTTTAACTTCTTACCTAACGCCTGATACTCATTTCACCCCATCCCATTGTGTTCATGAAGAGGGAGTAATGAACGCAGCAAGTCCAGCGAATACAGATCAGGCGATATCGTGAGTTTGATGAAGAAAACACAGTGCAATAAAACCAGGTGAAGCCTTTCACAAGTACAGGGAGTGCAACGGGGTCCTGAGAAATGGCTGTGAAATAATCTTATCAGATACTATGAAGGAAAAGCCACAAGGTACTTTGTCAGTATAGTTAGAATAAAAGGGAAACTGAGGAAAGGGTGAGGCCTATTAGAAACCAAAGAAACAATCTGTGCATGGAGCCAGAGGAAGTGGGTGAGGTCTTCAATGAATACTTCCCATCTGTATTCATGCAGGAGAAAGACATTGTAGCCAGGAATTTCAGACAGGATGGTGAGGTTCTATAACATGGTAAGATCAATAAGGAGGAGGTACTAAATATTTTCACAGGCATAAAAAAGGTGGAGAAATCCCCAGTGCCCAATGAAATGTATCCAGGCTGCTATGGGAGGTAAGAGAGGAGATTGCTGGGCCTTGGTGGATATCTTTAATGCTTTGCTGGCCACAGGTGAAGTGCCGAATGACTGGAGGATCGGTAATGTGGTTCATTTGTTCAGGAAGAGCAGCAGGGATAGGCCAGGTAATTACAGAGCAGATAGTCTGACAGCAGGAGGGAGGGAAATTATTGGAAACCACCCTGAGGATGAATCAACACTTGCAAATGCAAGGATCAACTCTGATTAGTCATCACGGATTTGGTAGAGGAAGATACTGTCGGAGGAATTCAGTTTAGTTTTTTGAAATGGTGTCGAAAAATCCCGAAGGGGGCCGTGCAGATGATGTGGGTTACATGGAGTCATTAAGGCCTTTGACAAGTTCCCACATGGAAGGCTGGTCCAAAAGGAAAGAGCCCATGGGATCCAAGACAAATTGGTAATTTGGATACAAAATTGGTGGATAATCTTTTTCGTGTTTCACCAGCGGGAGTACCACAGGGATCTGTGCAGAAACGATCGCTGGTTATTCTGTGGAATAATAACTTCAATGTGAAAGCAGAAGGTATCATTAGTCGGTTTGCAGATGACATGAAAGGTGAGGGTGTTGTTCACAGTGAGGGGGATGGTCTCAGGCTACAGTCTGATGACGATCAGATGATAATCTGAGCAGAGTTTAGTTCTGATCAATGTGAGGTCATACTCTGTGGGAGGTACGAAAAGCAAAGGACAGACATAATGAATGGTTGGTACTTGTGGAGTGGTGAGGAACACAGGGACCTGAGTGGACAACCCAAAGATCCCTGAAGGTGTCAGCACAGGTGGACCGGGTGGGGAAGGCACCTGAATTAGGAGCGGGAGGGGGACCCATATCCTGGTGGGGCAAATTGCTAGAGCTGCTAGAGAGGATATAATCTAATCTGGCAGGGTGTTGTAT
>NW_025182453.1:0-744 GCF_004010195.1 Chiloscyllium plagiosum | reverse complement strand
ACTGGGATATTAGTTATTACAGAAACACAGCTGAGGGAGGGGCAGGACTGGCAGCTCATTGTTTCAAGGTAGAGATGCTACAGGAAGGGGAGGCGAGAGAGGACGTGTGGTGGTGGGTTTTGATTGCATGACTCATCCCAGCAGTACTTAGAGAGGATATTCCTGTGGGATCACCCAGTGAAGCTATGTTAGTGGAACTGAGAAATAAGAATGGGTCATCACTTCGATTTGATTGTCATACTAATCCCTAATAACAAGTGG
The DNA here is from genome assembly GCF_004010195.1 of Chiloscyllium plagiosum. Classification (NCBI taxonomy): domain Eukaryota; kingdom Metazoa; phylum Chordata; class Chondrichthyes; order Orectolobiformes; family Hemiscylliidae; genus Chiloscyllium; species Chiloscyllium plagiosum. Next base: position 483 of record NW_025182453.1, on the reverse strand, counting down.
CAAACTGAGGAACAAATATGTCGGGAGATCTCAAATGTCAATCATAATAATAGGGCTGTTATGGGAAGGGTTTTTTAACTTTCCACCTTAGACCAGGACTGCCAGTGTTCAGCGTTTGCAAGGGAGGAATTTGGTTAATGATTTCCAGTAAACTTGCAATCAATATATAAATGGCCTGAAAACAGAATTGGGCAAAGTCTGACCTCCCATTGGGAAACAAGGTCGGGAAAGGGACTGAGGTGTTAGTGGGAAAGCATTTTGCCAAAGTGACCACAGTTCTATTAGTTTGGAAGCAGCTATGGAAAAGTACAGGCCTGGTCCACAAGTGCAAGTTATAAAATGGGGCTAGCCCAATCTTGATCGTATTAACCAGGACCTTTCAAAATGTGATTGGGGAGTCTATTTACAGGGAAAGGGAAGTCTGGCAAGTGAGAATATTTTAAAAGTGATTTAAATTGAGCGATCAGCGCCAGCATGTTCCTG